>NW_018735872.1:0-62429 GCF_002204515.2 Aedes aegypti
TTTGTTCTATACTAAACGTATAGTTTATTGTCTTCTTAAAACTAACAATGATGGACGTATGAAAGGAAACAAAACAGAGATGAAATACATTGCTGAGTGAAAACTCAAACTTAAATCTAATTCCGATTTGCATATATAATTCTTTAATCGCCTCATAATCATTCCCTTTCTTTTTTAGGTTTCATTCAGATCAAGTCCGCAATACCTTTTTGAGCGGCAGGGTAAATCATTGAAACAATATAGTGCGGTTAAACACTTCCTGGAATCGTATGAAAATTAGTTAAGGAATTGTTATATGGAAAATCGAATGGAATTTGTTTTGAAAATTGAGATCTATGCTACTGTGCAATTTGCACAAGATTTTGTGAAAATACCTCCCATGATTTTGTAATAATATTACCCAGATTTAAAATCGTGCACAATATTACACTAGACTCTAGCTCTTGCCATGAAATCTGTGAGAATGATGTTCAGGATTTTACAATAATCCTACTCAGAATGGGTTACATGCATTGCCTGTTTCGCTAGTCACCGCTCAGTAACGCACATGCGCTAGTGTCTATGCACGAAAAATCGCTAAAAGGTAACACGAAAAATATTAGTATATTTATTTCTCAAAATTGTGAACTTTATTCAAATCCATAAACATGAGAAAACCATTCCCTGAACTTAGTGAGAATTACGGCCCGACGACATGCTGCGTAAATTCCTACCAGGATTGTGTAAATCTGACAAAACTTGTTACATGATTTAATGAGGCTCCATCCCATGATTTAGATAGATAGATTTTATTTTTTTTTCTTCAAATTTATAAGCCTTGGTCTTGCGAAATTCAAACTGCTAAGCCAGGTCTTTTAAATACTTCGCTTTCAAGTTGCTGTGAGGTATGGTCAATCTACTTTTTTAATTCTAAAATAAAAAGAGATTTCTTCATTAACGAATTACAGTGGCCTCTCCACATCTCGATATCGAAGGGACCATCAAAATAGGGAGAGATCGAGATCTAGAACAATTTTTTACACTGAATTGAAAATCACTCCGTTACCAGGAAAATCAAAAACAAATAGATGTCATTTCGTCTTCGCAAATTGTTTTGAATTCCTAAAATCTAGTCTATTAACCTTTGATAATGAGCATATCAACATACGGAGAGAAAATCGGAATCGAAAATCACATCGAGATAGGGGGATATGGAGATAATGAGGATATCGAGATATGGAGAGTGAAACTGTATGCAGAATGAAAGGACCGGAAAAATCATCGACATAGGGAGAGATATCGAGATGTGCAGAGTCGACTGTATGACTATTTCCGCAAATCGGAGCAAAGTTTTCATTTGATTAATAGAAAAATAAACAATGAAAAAAAAATAACTGTTTGTCAAGGCATGCTGAGGACATGTTTCAAGTTTCAGTTCAGTGGTGGTTGCCAGCTTCTGTCAAATATTTTATTTCATATTATTTTATTGCGAGCGTAAAAAGCTAGATACAAATTCTTGTTTAAGGCCGGTTTGCTACTGACAAGAAAAGGAATCGCCTATCTCGATGCGTGGAAAATTTCTCCCAAGAAATGGTCAAGAAAGTCACATTTTTCTGATCGCAGTACGCAGTTGAGAAGAAATGTCACTTCTAAGGGGGCTCTCTGTAGGAAATTTCTTGACCCTTTCAATCAAGGAATTTCTTTACTTTTCTTGAGCGAAACAGCATACTTAGCTTTATTGTAAAACTAGTATCTTCTAATATAATTTAGTGTAAAATCAATGTTGCACTATCTGGTGAGGAAGGTTGTAGCGGTATAGGAGATAGGTTTAGTAGTAGTACTGATATATGAATGAGAATCAGAAATCAGAAAATTACGCTAATGTTTTTACTAAAATTATTTATTCTATACTGTCTTCCAATGTTTGTTGAGCAAACTGTTGTAATTTTGTGGACTTAATTTAATTTTAGAAGTGCAATTTATTAATTATAATTTGCAGCACTCGTTTTTACATAGCGTTCATTTGTGCTATTTCTACTATGTACGTTAATAACCTTCTTTTAGAAATGCCTAGGGGTTGTGGTTTAGAATTTGCTCTGATTATTCTAGAATTTCTGGATAAATTCTTCGAGGACTGCCTTGGAAATTACTCAAAAAATTTCAGGAAGAATTCTAGAAGTAATATAAGGAAGATTCTCTAGGATTTATTCCTGATGAGAAATCTCTCATTTAAATCCTAACGTTAAA
This sequence comes from Aedes aegypti, assembly GCF_002204515.2. NCBI lineage: Eukaryota > Metazoa > Arthropoda > Insecta > Diptera > Culicidae > Aedes > Aedes aegypti. The sequence goes on from NW_018735872.1 coordinate 2,227, forward strand.
CGCTCCGTCATCGTAATAATCGTCATCATTGAAACTTCAAAAGCAGTTTTTCCGTTTAAATCTAAAAATTACTTCGATGAAAATGTTTTCGCTGTGTTTCGGTTGGAAAATAGAATACAGTGAACACATTGTCGTGTAAATTTTTCTTGATTTTTAGCAAAAAAACTGCTTTTTTGAAAATCCCGAAATCAATGACGGATCGTGCCCCCTTAAACAAATCCTGAGCATTAAGTTTGGAAGACATTCAAGACATGCATTGACATCTTTTGATAAATTGCTGGGTCAAGTTCTCGAAGATATCATAAACGGGAATCTTGGACATAATCGTAGGGAAGGAATTCCTGTAGTACTTAGGACTTTTCTAAAGAAATTTCTAAAATAACATTTGGAGGAATTCTAAAAAAAATCATAGTTGAGAACTCTGGAATATTTTTGGGGTATTTCTTAGACAAACTCTTAGTTAAGTTTCTTGAAGGCTAGGCTTGAGGAACTGTGATCACAATTTGCCACATCGATTTTGCCAGTCAACGCAAAACACAAAGCAGCAGCAGCATCAATAGCCCTCAGGCGTTGCGCTGACAACGGTTCACACACTGCTTGACTGTTTTTGTCTCTCCACTATGACCGTTTTCGGGCAGCCATCTCGAGGTGAATGATTGAAAAAAATGTAAAATAATTCAATCGCTAATATTTCGCTTGTGTTTTCAACTAATTTAAATCTATTAGCGCCAATAGCAAGAGCACAATCATACCGTTGCGATACATATAAACAAATCCAACTTTATGCTGCCATTATCGAGCAAAAATGCAAAACCCCGAAAACCGGAAAAATCGTGTCACCACTGTGCTCGAGTCATTTCGCATTCGGGTTTGAAAAAACGTTGCGAAGAAGAAGATTACAGTTTTGAAGAGTCGTGACAGTTTTTTGTTTTGAACGGTCATGGTTTGCTTTGGATTTTGATGGTCGTGTAGAAAAATGTGAATGTCGAGGTGGTAAATGTTTGCTACAGTACATTTCAAGCGTGTGCTAGAATAAGGGCGTAAGTCGCATGATCGATTTCTCTTCATCGATCCTCTCTTCTGTGAATAAAAGTGATAAGATGCGGGTTTGTTAGCATTTTTCCACTTCAGACCGCTTGGCAGCAATGCAATCTTACGTCCTGAGTTGAAAAAATACTGACAAACTTGCGTCTTGTCACCTTTATTCGCAGAAGAGAGGATCGATGAAGAGAAATCGATCATGCGACTTACGCCCTTATTCAAGCACACGCTTGATTTCCCATCCTTGCTTGAAGATGTGTTAAACGAATCCATGGGAGATCCATAAAGAAATTATTAAACAAAGTCGTGAATATATCTATAAATTAATACCTTAAGGGAGCTTTGGGCAAATATGTGAATTAATTCAAAATTGACGGAAAATACGTACATTTTTATGCGCAGTAACACTGGTCGTAATGTATCGAAGAAGTTAAAAAAATGCTAACCAAATACAGGCGTATCTGCAGCGATCGATTTCTCTTCGTCCATTTTATATAAGGCAAATATTTCATAATATATCATTTCTTAGAAAATAGTGCGTAAAACAAAAATTATATTATCGTTTTCCCTAACGCAACAAATAGATAACTTAAAATTTTGATTTTCTGAGTTCAAAACAAATATCTAACGCATCTGAGCTTGTTATTCAAAGTATTGGCTATAGTTTATATTTTAATTATATACTCTGCGGTAGACCACCACCTTAAAAAACGGTGAAATGTTCAAAGTTGCCTATAATAAAATTTTGAATTTGGAGTTATCAAGTTGTTTCAAGGGGGCGTTATGATGGTTTCTAGGTCGAGCCAGTTTACGCCGTGTACGCGTAAAAACTTCGATAAATATTCATCAAACAATGGAACTTTAAGAAATAATTATCTTTATCGAAAAAAAAATTACCCGTGTGCCCGAATATCCTGTTTCACTTCGACAAGAACTTTTATTTAAAACATAAGAGTCCATTTTTTGCAAAGATATGTCTCAAACTAAAGTGCATCTTACCGCCGACTTTCAGACAATTTGGCTAAGGTAATTTGTCGAAAAGCTAACACAAGCAGTAAGCTGAAAAAATGGTTTAAATGATTCAGGATCAAATATAATTCGGCCGAATATCAAACAGATTTCAAGTTGGTTTGATTACTTAAAATATTACTTTATAAGCATTAAATACCAGGATTGGATATCAATGTTTGATGCCTAACTATTCTTTAACTTAGCTGTTTCACAATATTAAATTAAAAAAAAAACTTGGTTGTATACTTTTCAGGGGAATATTGCATTCTGGAGAATGAAATTCTGTGGAACGGAATTCTATGCAATGGCTTTCTGTGGAATATTATAGAACCGTTGGAGTTAACAAGAGTTATAATTCCTCTTTTTAGAAGATCAATTCGACGGCGATGGTGCGGAAAACAGCTCGGAAGGCTCTGGAGTTGACATTGAAGAGCTGGATAACTTGCTTGAGGAAAATCTACCGGAAGGCATGAAATCGAGCGGTCCCAAAGCCAAAGCCTATGAAGAACGATTCAAAGAGGTGCTGGAAGAGAAAGGCCGAAACCATTTCGAGGTTCTTCCGGAAGGCTGGGTTCAAGCGACGCACGTTAGTGGCATGCCTTTGTTTTTGCACACCGCTAGTAGAGTTTGTACTGCATCAAGACCGTACTTTTTGGGCCCAGGGAGTGTGAGGGTAAGATGGAGAATTTATTATATTTTTTACAATGTCCTAATGATTCTTTCTTCAAAATGTTTTAGAAACATGAAATTCCTTTAAGTGCCATACCATGCTTGAATTACAGAAAAGCTTTGGAAAAGAAGACGAGCTTCGCAAAGAAATTGAAGCAAACGCTGCAGCAGCCGAAGAGGCTCAAAATAATGCCAATTCCAACGACAAAGAGAACCAAGAGACAGAAAAGCAGATGCATAATCCTCAGCTGAGCAAAATGATTGCCAGTACGACAACGTTGGCCGAGGCCCAAGCCAATGCAAAGATGCTTCCCTTAAAAGTAACTGCCCGAATCGAGACTGTAAATGAAAACCTAAAGCCCAGTCGCTAACGGCCGATGTGTTCCAAGAGTACTGTAAAAAGCTGTTCAAATTTAAAACCATTCGTGTGATGCGCTTTAAATCGTGGGCTGCACGACGGAAGCTAACCAAGCACCGTAAACACATGAAGAATTTGCAGAGGCCTACGCTTCCCGATGGGACCAAATTGATCACCTTCCCTGTGCTTCATACCGAAGTCGAAAAAGGCACCACTCATGTTCGGCCCAAAAAGGAATGGATCATGAACCCGAATGGAAAAAGCTATGTCTGTATTCTCCACGAGTACGTTCAGCATGCTCTCCGGAAGCAGCCGAGCTACGAATTCAAAGAACTTGAGAATGCGGCCACGCCCTACTCGGCAACGGTTTCCATCAACGAACTCAAGTACGGAACGGGGTATGGTACGAGCAAAAAGCAGGCCAAAAGCGAAGCAGCCCGCGAAACGCTTGAAATTCTAATACCCGACATGAAGGACAAAATCACGAGCAAGGACGCCAAAAAGGACCAAAACGGAGCTGCCGAACAGCAACCGGAGGCTCGGAACCTGTCCGTATTCGACGAGATCAAAATCGAAGATCCCAGGGTGGCGGAATTCTGCGCCAAGACGACTGAACCCTCGCCGCATGCCATTCTGCAAACGTGCCTGCAGAGGAATTTTGGCCTCGGGGACGTTCAGATCCAGTACGACGTGAAGGCGGGCAAGCACCGGAAGAACGAGTTTACGATGACGGTTGGAAAGCACACGGCCACGGTGGTTTGCAAAAACAAACGCGATGGCAAACAGCGAGCGTCGCAGGCTATTTTACAGGTGAGTGGAGGGGCTTTTTTATCGTCTAGGTATTTTGAGTCATTGTTTTTTTTAATCAGGATATTTCTAACATTTCTGACAGTTTTATGGAACGTGTATTTATGAATGAGCATTCTGAATCCGCCTTGGTTCTGTGGATTTTAATGTTCTTTGCGGAGATCAACTAACATGACAGATTTTAAGGTTTAGTATTCCTATAAGTTCTTCCATACTTATTGACTGAGAACCTTCTTTGCCAATAATTGATCATTTTTGCAGGTGTATATCGTGTGACAAGGTCGAAGATACTCTATACCCTCTATGCAATACTCTCTCTCATTTACTTGATCGAGCCCATGACCCTCAGCTGAATAGCTGCGTGTTTACCGCTTCGGCTATTTGGGCCCAATTTCTCTTAAAAAATGTCAATTGGAGCATCTAATCTGTGTTAAAATTTGAAATATTAGCTTTAGGGGAATAAGTTACAGGAACTGCATTCGGTTGGTCAAATAGATGACCCTCGGTAATTTTAATTAAAACAGTTTTTGAGGACCCATCGATTTTTGACAATTCTTGTCCCACTCAACTTCCACAAATCGTAAGTTTCTTCACAAGGCTATAGTAATTGGCGATCAAAATTGAGGTTAGGTTGCGAAGATTTTCAAATTGAAATGAATATTTACGGTTTCCTGTGCTTTAAATTGTGAAAATCTTGTCAGATTGTGATGATTTTTCTTTCAAAGTTATCCACTATACATTTTAATTAGGATTCTAGAAGAGCACAATCTACGCATTTTAGCTTTGCGGTAGATCACCAATTGTTAATCAAACCTATCGTTTCCCGATGAGTTGCAATCTTGGTGGCATGATGATGTCGCGCTACACGATATGTTGTTTCATCTGCAATAACCAGACAGAGCTCACCAATCCATCCCGTGATGAATCGTGCTGATCGTTGCAAAGGAGAGCTAAAAAAGGAAGGCATAAAAGTCAGTGTAAAGTGTATCTTTTAACGTTCAACGTTTCGTCATTCGTAATCATCATTCATCATCGAAGCTTCAACAGCAATTTTTCTGTTCAAAACTAAATTTTTTTTCGACGAAATGTATTCACTATGTTTCGGTTGGAGATAGAATACAGTGAACACATTTCTAATGTAAACTTTCATGATTTTGAACTGCTACTAAATTGTCAAATTGATCAAATCAAATTGACGGGGTCCTGCCCCCTTAAGGATTTATTTTAAAAATTCTTGGAAATTAAATTCTTGTAAATTGTTGAAATTCTTTCGGAAATGCTATGGAAAATTCTACCAAAAATCCTGATGCAATCCTTCCGGATAATTTTCGAGGATTACTAGAAATTCTTCTGGAATTCCTCCGAAAATAATTCTGGATTTCTCCGGAAATACTTCTGGGAATGTTACGAGAATCCCTCTGGGATTCTTCCGGAAATCATCTGAGCATGCTTTCGGAAATCCTTTGGGAATATTTTCGGATTTCTTTTGAACGCCACTGTGATTTTTTCGCCAATATCGTTGAAATACTTCTGGGACCGCTAAAATACTGTTTGAATTCTTCAGGATTTTTTTTTGGAAAACCTTCTGGGATTCTTTTCGGAAATCTTTCCGAGGATTCCTGCAAATCCTTCCCACTAGTTTTTTTAGAAGTTTTTTACTTCTAGGATTCAGGAGCAGCCTGATTTTTTCAAAGAAACTCTGTGATATATTCTTTTCCAGTATCTTCCCTAGGATTCTTTTGGAATTCTTCTATCGGATATCCTTCCATCAAAATATCTTTCGAAGATTCTTCCAGACATTTTTCTGATTTTTTTCATGAAACCTTGCTAGGAGTCTTCCGTAAAACCTCCTGATATGCATCCGGAAACAATGAGTGGAATTTTTCCGGATATCATTCAAGGACATTCTACCTGATTCTTGAAGATTCTATCGTAAATCATTCTCTTTTTTTTTTCAGAAATACCAATTGGATTCTTCGGAAAAAAATCTACCTTTTTCAAAAAAAAAAAAAAAAAAAAAAACAAAGAAAGAATCACAGATAAATTACTGAAAGTTAATCCAAAGATGTTATTTCGCAAGAATCTCTTAAAATCTTCAGGAAATTCACCGACATCACAAGAATTTCATGAATATTTTCAAGAATAATTCCAGGGAGATGTCCAGAAGAACTACAGATTTTACGGAAGAATCCAAAAGGAATTCCCGGGGAACTATGTATGAGAACTATTTTTAATTTTCAGGAGATTCTCAGAAAAAAATCCGAAAGAATCTGAGAGGTATTTTTTTAAGAGTCCCAGAGGATTGTCCGGAAGTTTTCTTGAGGGATTTTCTGAAGATTCCACCCAAGATTTTAGAAATATCCCAGGAAATCAACTGAGAATTCACGAAAAATCAAGAACACTTCGGTTGAATTTTCATAAGAGTCACTGTTCGGATCAAGTGACGGCACAAACAATTTCTGTAAATCAGCCCGTTTTATTTCAGGCAGATCAAACTGCAATTCCAAATAATAAATTTTCTTTTTCGTATTTACACAAATTTAGGATTTAACATTTATGATAAATGAGGAAAACTTACAATTTTAGTTTGCCTTCACAATTAGGCTTCCTTTCTCCCTTTCCGAAAAATGCTGCGTCCTTCGCACAAATTTCCTATCAAATTATAATTATGTAATATAGTATTTTCTGGTCCACCCTAATCACTAACCACTTACAGTTTTCCGGTGGTACTATTCACTTAACCGGCTGTTGTTTGTGGTCAACGTCTTTCGTCCTTTATCTGTTATTAAATTAACATTCTAGTTTGTTGTATTCACAGTAACGATTGTCTTTTACCTGTCCGTCTTGTGGTCTGGTTGAATTCTTTACCGTCTAACTGATCGTATCGTCTAATGTCCGTTTCCGTATGGTGGTTGCTAAATGGTGATTTACAAATTTTGTTTTTTCTCGTTCTCTTTCTAAAAAATTAACAAACTTACTGTTTTTCCGTGACTGCACGTTTATAACCGATTCGGCAAAACTTCTCTGAACCTTTCTCCTAAACAACTTTTGATAACTGTAACAGTTTTCAACTTCCCGCTCAACTATGTTTTCACACCTTTGTAAAACTTCTAACTCTAATTTGTTTTTATTTACATTCTTACCGATGACAGTTCCTACCACATCTGTCATCTCTTCTTCTCTTTTCAATCTCACCTGTCGCTGTCAACGAGCGCCTCACCTTCTCACGCCTCATCGACGCGGCAGTGCTGCCAGAACATTCCCCGGCCCGTAACGCTGTCCCGGAAGCCACATCCGGCTCAGGGTTACCTTCCTCTATCTCCATTCTGGCCAGCTTCACTGTCGCTCGCTTGTACCTTCCAGTGCTGGTACGCACCCACGCTTGACGGACCCTTCCGTCGCCAGATTTGATGGCTTCCTCCACTACTCCACGGACCCAGCACTTCCGGTTGGCACCTTCGACTACGTATACCAAATCTCCTGCTCGTAGCGGTCTTACTTCGCCGAACCATTTCGTTCCTCTGGTTCAACGAAGGCACATACTCTTTTATCCACCTTTCCCACATCACGCTAGCCAACTGTTGTGAACGCTGGAACGCGTCCCGCAAGGCCACCGCTGGATGGGGAGGTGGTAGTGCCACGCATGGCTGATTCGGCGAAACACTCCTCAGAAAATGATTCGGAGTGAGTGCTTGTGCTTCGTCGGACTGCTGTGACACGTACGTCAGCGGACGGGAGTTGATTGATGTCCTCCGCTTCAACGATGGCCGTCTGCCAGAATCTCGTCGGTCAACCGTCTTCCATCGTCGAGCGCCCGAAGCGCTTCCTTCACTTGAGCGGACCAACCGCTCCCAGACGCCTCCCATGTGCGGTGCGGCCGGAGAGTTGAACGTCCACTTCGTTCTCGCGTTCGTTAATAGGTCTGCGCAGTCATCTCTGATGCCCTGCGCAGCCTCCACTACTTCCTTGCTGGCTCCTCGCAGATTCGTCCCGTTGTCCGAGAAGAACTCGATTGGCCAGCCCCGACGGCCGATGAACCGGTGTATCGCCATCAAACACGACTTCGTTGTCAGCCCGTGCGCCACCTCCAAATGTACTGCGCGTGTCACCATGCAGGTAAAACAGCGCGATCCACCTCTTTTCTGTCCTACGTCCTACTGTCACATTCGTACGGTCCCAGATAATCTACGCCGACGATAGCTGAATGCACGTAGATTTGGCATTACTTGCTGCACTGGAAGCGGGGCCATCCTCGGAATTTCAGGGCGACAACGATGCACCTTGCACCACATGCAGGATGCTGACACCTTTCTCACCACTGCGTCTACATAGGGAATGTAGTACAGCTGTCGCAGCTCGTTCTTCAACGCCTGGCGGTATCCGTGGCCGCTCCTCTAGTGGTAGTGCTGAACTATCAGCCTCGTGATCCGGTGGTCATCCGGAAGAATCACCGGAAACCGCAAGTCGAACGGTAGAAACTCCGCACGCTCCACTCGCCCTTCCAATTCGAATCAGGCCATGCTCGTCAACTAGCGGAGTCAGCTTGTACAGCGGACTGGACTTCTCGATCGTCATCCACTGGCTCGCCGGTCGAATTTTGTTCCTCGACAACACCTTCAGTTTCGTCGACGAAGCTCTCCGACTGCGCAATCCTCAGCAAGCAGCGCTCCGCTATCTCATACTCGTCTTGCTTCAGTGGCACGCGAACTGAACCTCCCGCGTTTGGTATCAGCACCTTCAGCTGACTTCTCGTTGCTCGCAGCGTCTCAATCGGCCAGCCTCTCCATTTTCCGCCTGCAATTCGAAACGAATCGGATCACACACGCCATCGTTCGAACCAGGACCGTCCACTTCGAGAATCGGCTCGCGTCCATTAGTACCGCTGGAACCTTCACATCGTGCAGTAGCAGGTGAACCCGTAACTCCTCTGTCGTGTTCGCCGGTGGCAAACTCTTCTTCGGCCATTCCTCCTCCCTCTCGTACAGGAACTGCTGTCCTCGTACCCACACGCTGTTCGGGTCTATTTCCGGGTTCTTACCCCACTTCGTCAGCTGATCAGCCACGTTAAACTTCGTCGGCACCCATTCCGCCAGTCTGCCAGCCTCATTAGACTCAGGATCTCTCCGATGCGAAAACCGACGAACTGCTTGTAGCGGCGTTGATCGGACCGAATCCACGAAAGCACCACCTCTGCGTCGATCCAAAAGACCACCTTCGTTATGTGGAAATTGTGGTTTTCGCAGCGAGTAATGCCAACGTCTGTGACATCCGTGCGCCGAGCACAGCTGCCAGAAAGTTCCAGGCGCGGAATCGACAGCTGCTTCAACGGTGCCACCTTCGCTCGACTCATCACGAGCGCACACATCATCTCACCACGTACTACGGTTCGAAAGTACGCCACGCATCCATACGCCGTCTCGCTCGCATCCGCAAATATATACAACTGCACATCCTAGACCTCTTCCGATCGCGCAGCTTGAAAGCTCGAACGTCTGCCAGAATGTCCGTCCACCGTTTCCACTTGCCGAACGATGCTTCATCCACCACTTCGTCCCCATTGACACCCTTGTCCGCCAGAGGTCCTGAATCAGCATCTTTCCTAGGATGGTGGCAGGCGCTAGGTACCCCACGGATCAAACTGCGCCATCACGATGCTAAAGCACGATTCGCTCGTCGGACGTATATCACAGCTAAGGACTTCAGCGTACTCCGACTTCGATGCGCTGGGCGAAGCAGAAAACGTCTTCAAACCGTAATCCCCATTACGATTCCCAGCACACGCTCGTATCGTACTCTTGTCAGGTTGAAATGCACCGACGACTCGCTACTCCGCTCTTCAGGTCTCCAGGAACACGCGCCTGAATTGGACACCCAGTTCCTGATATGGGAAACCTCCGCGGGAGTGATATATTTCACCTCGTTTCGCTCGCTGAACCGCTTCTTCCACTGTGTCCATTGCTGTCATAGTAGTCGTCGACGTAATGCCGCTTGACGATCGCTACCGTAGGCCTCCGGATACTGATCCGAAAACTGCTCGGCGTTCAAGTTCTTCACGAACTGTGCTCACCTAGTATTTATTTATTTATTTATTAATAATAACAATCTCCATCTGACTTATGTCTTAATGAAGTATATAAAAAAAATCTGCATTGGAGTAAACAAGAATGAACTAAACAATAAACAACTACAGTGGTAAAACAACAAAAACTAACTTAGTACACATACAAAAACAAATCACTGGTCAGCTTGATTAGTGCGGAAATGCGACGAAAAATCGTTGCTGTACTGCAGAGACAGGCATGTTGAAGTCAAACAGGTGAGCAACGCTAACTGAACTGGGCGAGCACGTGGAGCCGAAAGTCGCTACGTCCATAACGTACACCTGCGGAGCATCGTCGCTGTTGCCTCGGAAAATGAACCGCTGCGCCTGCTTATCCTCCGTTCTGATGCGGATTTGGTGGTACATTCTCCTGTATGTCCCCACCAAAGGCGGACCGGACGCTTTCGGAATTGCAAATTACCCGCGGAGGAGAACTAGCATATCAGGACCCTTGAGGCAACTCCGAATTCAGGGAGACCCCATTCACCGGCGCTGCAGCATCCCAGACTAGGCGTACCTTGCCCGGTTTCCGTGGATTAACCACAACATTCAGCGGCAGATACCACACAGCAGCTTGGTGGCGTCTCCGTTAACTCGGCGTCGGTTACTTTGTGTGCATACCCCTTCATCTGGTACTCCTCAATTTGCCGACACACGTTCTCCTTCAGCGCTGGACTGCGTTCCAGTTTACGGTCGAGGGCTTTCATCCGTCGAACGGCCATTTGGTAGCTGTCGGGAAATCTTCTCTCGTCCTTGCGCCACAGCAATCCCGTTTCGAAACGATCGCCTATCCGCTTTGTCGTCGTCTCAAGGATTTCTCGAGCCCGCTTCTCTTCCGCCAGTTCTGGAACAGCGAACGACGAACACGCTGTTTCGTCTAACACGTACTGGTGCCGCATCAGGTCGTGAAGCTCCTGGTTGCTCACCGGTGTGACGGAGTGTAGATTCAAGTACGTCTGCACCGTGGGCTTTCGCTTCTCGGAACCGTAGATCGTCCAGCCCATCTTCGATCGTACAGCGATTGGTTCGTTCGGTTTCCCGACACGTGACTCCAACGGAGCGAACAAATGAAGGTTGTCCAACCCGATGAGAATCGTTGATACCCCGTACGGAAAGTCCTTTGTAGGCACCCCTGCGAGATGCTTGTATCGCTGCACCACTTCTGCGTACCGAACATTCTGCTTCGGAAGCTGCAGCTCAGACACCGTTCGCGTGTTGAACAGCGGAAACTTCTCTCTCGAACCCTTCGCCGACATCATCATTTCGACACTGCGAGACTCGTTCTCAAACCGGTTGATGTTTCCGGTCCACGTGACGATCAACGGCTCGAGCGTCCCTTCTGCCTTCAGCCGTTTTGCGACCACGTCGTCCACCAAAGTCGCCGACGATCCTTTCGTCCAGGAATGCGACGGTATCGTACTGTCGCTTGCCGACGTAGAGCGTTACCGGCATCATCCGGAAAATCACCGTGCAGTCCGATTTCGCTTTCTGCAGCTGCACTGATTCTTCTACCCGGTGCAGAAGAGGATGATGAGCTCCTTGACAATTTCGCATCACACACCGAATTTTGGATGGACAACGATTTCCATTGTGCTTGTTGAGGCAGACTCCGCAGAGTTTCTGCCTCTCGACTTGTCGTAGACGCTCTGCGATGTTCATTCGCCTGAATTCCTCGCAGTTCCGAATCAGATGATCGGTTCGCCTGCAAATTCCAGCAAGCCGGCTGGCCACCTCGTTACGATTCACTTCATTTCGCTTCGGCTCAGACTCGTGCACATGCACGAACTCCTTCTTCCGATTATTCTCCTTCCCAGGCCGCACCCGGTCGTTCATCGACAGTGTGGTGAATTCCGCCACTTCGGAGACGTCGGACACAATGTCAGTGGCAAAGTTCGTGAACATCCTCAGCGGACTGTCCACTCTGCCCCGCTTGTACCGGACCCAGTCCAGCTTGTAGCTTGGCGGCAGCTTGTCTACTAACTCCTACACCAGCATCCGGTTACTGAGGTGGTCGGTCAGTCGTGCAGCTTCCAAATGGTCGCACAGTTGCTTCACCGTGATACCAAAATTTATAAACGTCTCCAGCCGATCAGCTCTCGGCGCTGGAGCGCTCTTCACCTTCGTCAGCAGCGTCTTCAACAGCTTCTCGGGCTTCCCGAACAGGCTTCGAAGGTCCCGAATAACATCCGGAACTGAATCTGGCAGAACTAATCGGCTCCTGACTGCCTCGAGCGCGTCTCCTTGCAGACAGTCCTGCAGCCGCTTCAAATTTTCCAAGTTCGTGAATCCACACGCCGCTGTAGTGTGTTCGAAGCTGCTGATAAATAGCGGCCAAACTTCCGCTTCTCCACGAAACTTCGGAAGGTGCTGCGACACCGCTTTTCGAGCGGCCAGCTGCTCTCTCGTAATTCGGCCGACGGCTCGCTCCGACCTATCGCCAACTTCGCTACATCTCGAGCTTCGACCAACGCTTCGCCCCGGCCCGTTGCCGGCTTTGTTGCTACGACGGCTACTTCTCACTCGATCCTCCGACGAATCGCTGCTTTCTTCTTCGTCGCTTTGATTCCGAATCGGTCTCGACCACTTCCCGCACCTTCTTCATCAGTTTCGGCTTCTTCGACTTTCTTTGACTCCGCTCGCAGCGGATCGCCTTTGGGGTACGCTCCCCGAAAATCAGCGGCCGACGGCAATTTTGCTAATCTCTGTCTGCTCGTCCAGCCACTCGTGCACTTTCTGCTTCGGATTGTCTGCCGAAGCTCCACCAATAGCGCCTTCTTGGTCCTTCAACGCGTTGACCCTATTAACGCTGCTAGCAAACTGCTTCCGGATCGCATCCCGCTTCCTCACAAAATCCCTCTCCGCAGCCAGTTGAGCATCTAGCATTTCTTGCTCGTGCTGCAACTGCTGCTCCTCCATCTCGCGTTGAACCTGGAGTTCCAGCTCACGCATCTCCCGTTCTTGCTTCAGCTGGCTCTTCCTTCCACGCCTTCTGCCGAGGCAAAGTAACTTCTTCCGCGCCGCCATCTGCTTCGCGAAGGCCTTCTCCTTGGCTAGTTGTTCCTCTTCCAACTGCTTCTCAACTGGATCAACGTCGGAACCAACTCCCTGGACCTCCATCGCTTTTCTTGCCGGACTTCTTACTCCTCTTCTTGTCGGTCGCATCAGGGAACTCTCAGCTGTTGAACACTACTAGGGACACACTGTGGGCCAAAGCCAATGACTATTGATAATCCCTTGGTCAACACCAAGCGCACGAAAAATGGGCCCAGTGTTTACACTTCCCACATTGGACCCAGTCAACGTCCTCAGACAATTGGGGCCCGTATGAATAAAATGTAGTAAAGTTGAGTTTACTACAATCTCGGTAGTAAACGCTATATGTGGAACAAGAGTGGAATATGTTTGTGTAATTTTTCTTTCAACACCTTTCGAACATACTACAAAACAACGCGTTGCTATGAATAAAGGTAGCATTTACTACAAAGCTACTGGTAGTTAGGCTTAAGAGGTTGCTACTCATGCTTTGAGATTGCGAAATTTGAATGGAATAATTTACTTTTGAGTAAAAATCATGGAAAAACGATATGAGTTTTGATATTTCGGAGGTATTTTGAGTTTTGCTTAGGAGTTCTGAGGTGACGAAACATTCGCCCCGCCAATTCTGAGATTCCGGTAAGATTACTGGCAGTAGCAATTTGAATATCCGTGTAAACTCTGGCATTACGATAATCCATGTTATTTTCTAGGAATTTTAGGATGTCGGTAGAAATTCAGTTATTTAATAATGTAATTCTGAATTTTACGTGTAAATTTCTGACATCTTCAGATTCTCAGATTTCCTTTGACATTCCGGAATTCCTGTAGGAACATTGGGATTCCGATAGGGATGTCGGATTTTTTTTATGATAATTCTGGAAGTTTAAATACCATTCTAGGAATATTGCGGAAAATTAGAAATCTTGGTAAAAACTCTAGAATTGGGTGGGAATTGGGGGATTCCGGATATTAATCTCTTAGAATTCTGTGGGTATCTTTGAGACGTTATTCTGTAAGCATCTATGAAGATTGCGGTGGGATTCCTGCGAATTATTGTGTGGAATATTTGTAATTCTGAATACAATCTTTTAATTATTGTAAAAACCTTTAAGATTTCCGTTGATCTCCAGTTCCGTTTGGAATTTCAAAGCAAAGCTTTAATATAAACCTTTTTGAATGTCGGTAAATATTTTATAGATTTCAATTGGGATTTTTTGTGAAATCGATAAGAATTTTAATAATTTCAAAGGGAACCCTGGGATTTTTAGGAGAGATCCTCATTGAATTCTTACGACTACCAATGGAATCATTACAATTCCCATTAAAATCTCTACGTTCTAAGTTCTAAAAATTCCAAGGATACTATCAGAAACCCCACCAAAATAGCGAGAATATCACAGAAACATTTAGAACTTCCGGAATTCAACATGCTGTTAAAAAAACACACGGGGAGCATCAAAATTCTACCTCTCTAAATTATATTCTCAGTATTGGTGCTAGAAAATATGTAATTCCTAATTTGATAGCTGTAGTCTCAAGATCTCTTCATAGATGTTAAGCTAATATAAAAAAAACATCAATCGCTGGGGTTGGCGAAGACCGAAAACCACTCAGAAAATTCTTGATGTACCATCATCATAAAATCATAGACATAAAGAGAATACCAGACTAATCGCAAAATTACATTACAAATCTTGTCAAATTACAGCACCTTCATGATTTGTGCAAATTGTCGCGTAATCGATTAGATTCCATACATTTCCGCCATATGCATGATTGTATTGATTTTAAGCGTCACTCTGAATAGATTGTTCTTTACGTGCAGAATCACTCTGCACCCTGAATGGAAATTTCTTAACGTGCAGCTTCAGTCACTGCTCATGTTCGAAAGTAGTAAGTACTACATGTTCGAAAGTTTTTTATTCATACCAAAGTGTAGTAAACTTTGTGGATTTTGTTTTTGAGTAGATGCTACATGTAGTAAAGTTCAACGTTTTTTTATTCATATCACCCATTGACTCCGACATCGAGCAGAACAAACATAGCTCGTTCTTGGAAGGTGAGGAAGCCATCTCGAAGAATCCGATATAAAATTTTTGATTTTGTTCGGATCAAGTTGACGGCACAAACAATTTCTGTAAATCAGCCCGTTTTATTTCAGGCAGATCAAACTGCAATTCCAAATAATAAATTTTCATTTTAGTATTTACACAAATTTAGGATTTAACATTTATGATAAATGAGACCTCTTACAATTTTAGTTTGCCTTCACAATTAGGCTTCCTTTCTCCCTTTCCGAAAAATGCTGCGTCCTTCGCACAAATTCCTATCAAATTATAATTATGTAATATAGTATTTTCTGGTCCACCCTAATCACTAACCACTTACAGTTTTCCGGTGGTACTATTCACTTAACCGGCTGTTGTTTGTGGTCAACGTCTTTCGTCCTTTATCTGTTATAAATTAACATTCTAGTTTGTTGTATTCACAGTAACGATTGTCTTTTACCTGTCCGTCTTGTGGTCTGTTGAATTCTTTACCGTCTAACTGATCGTATCGTCTAATGTCCGTTTCCGTATGGTGGTTGCTAAATGGTGATTTACAAATTTTGTTTTTCTCGTTCTCTTTCTAAAAAATTAACAAACTTACTGTTTTCCGTGACTGCACGTTTATAACCGATTCGGCAAAACTTCTCTGAACCTTTCTCCTAAACAACTTTTGATAACTGTAACAGTTTTCACTTTCCCGCTCAACTATGTTTTCACACCTTTGTAAAACTTCTAACTCTAATTTGTTTTTATTTACATTCTTACCGATGACAGTTCCTACCACATCTGTCATCTCTTCTTCTCTTTCAATCTCACCTGTCGCTGTCAACGAGTGCTCACCTTCTCACGCCTCATCGACGCGGCAGTGCTGCCAGAACAGTCACATAGAGAATATAAGAGGGTTCTGTTTTTTCAACGAATCTTAGAATTTTTCATGAACCATAGGAGATTTCCGAAAAAATCCAAACGGATATTCGAATTTATCTCAGGAAGATTTCTGGAAACAATAAATAAGGATTTCCGTTAGAATTAAAGAAGGAGAAAAGTGTAAAGAGGAGTTCAAAACAATCTCAGAGGAATTTTCGGATGAATTTCAGATAAATTTCCCGAAAAATTTCGGACAGATTTCTATAAAATGATTTTCAAATAAATCCCGAGAGAAATCTAAGTTTTTTAACAGGATTTCGTGAAGTATTCCACAGGGATTCCATAGGGATTTACAATATAATTGTAGAGGAAGTTTTGGAAGAATTTGAATGGAAGAATCTAGCAGTGCAAGAATAGATTTTTTATTATAGTCTTAAGGCTGGTTTGACAAGAAAAGTAATTGCGCTATTTCGATGCGTGGAAATTTTTTTACCAGAAATGGTTCAGAAAATCTCATTTTTCTGATCGCAGTACGCAATTGAGGAGAAATGTCATTTCAAAGGGGGCTCTCTGTAGGAAATTTCTTGACCATTCAGTCAAGGAATTTCTTTACTTTTCTTGAGCGGAACAGCATACTTAGCTTTAGGCGAATTTCCGAGAGAATCCCAGATGAATCGGAATAATCCAAGACGAGTCTCTGGAAAAATCACAGAAGGGATATTCGAAAAAGTCCGAAGGAGATTCACAAATAACTACTGAAGGATCACTGGGAAAATATCATAGGAAATCATATAATAATTTCGGATGAATTTTCAGAAGAAATCTTGAGGAATTTTCGTAAGTATCCCCGAAAGATTTCTGGAAGAATCTTCAAAAGATATACAGAAAAATCCCAGTTTATTTTAAGGTGAAGATGCATCGAAGCCAAACTTCGAATTTTCAAGAGCACAAATCTAGATATTTGGAAGAATCATAAATCGATCAGATAGATAACTACATATAATAATCTCAGAAAGATTTCCGTAAGAATTTTACGGAAGTCCCCTAGCGCCGTAACTAATATTGCTGTTCGCGTTTGAGGTGCAAATCTTGTCCAACGGAGCTCCAATGGACCGATGCACGAGTTCACTATTTGACGTTTGAGCGGTGCCGTGTTATTTACGTGACTATGGCAACGAATGAATTCGGCACCGCTAAAACGTCAAATTAGTGAACTCGTGCATTGGTCCATTGCGGTAACAAAACCAAACAAAGGATACTTAGCAACCATGATCAATGGACCGATGCACGAGTTCACTAATTTGACGTTTGAGCGGTGCCGAATTCACTCGTTGCCATGGTCACAATAAATAACACGGCACCGCTCAAACGTCAGATAGTGAACTCGTGCACTGGTCCATGGACCAATGCGCGACTTCACTAATTTGACGTTTGAGCGGTGCCGAATTCATTCGTTGCTATGGTCACGTAAATAACACGGTACCGCTCAAACGTCAGATAGTGAACTCGTGCATCGGTCCATATCACCGCCAACCTAGCGGCCTAATTTCCTCGGAGTAAGAGGGAGCATGGAGAAGAATGCAATGAATACTAGATGGAAAGTTACCGTAAGGAAACGGCGAGAGAAATTGGATTGTATGTTGAAGAGGGCATACCATATGAAACAGTATTACTTGAAACGTCCTTCCTTGTGGCTAACGTCCCCTATTCGCACAACACGCCAAGCCGTTCCCATAGGGTCGATGTTTTTTGGAGATATATAATTTTTTTTTTGGTTGGACGATTGAATGGCATCACGTCATTGTATCGTAATCTTGTTCGATCCATTTTTCCTGAGCGTACAAGTTATAAGAGTTTAGTTGATTTCTTCAAGTTGTTTTATTATATCAAAAATACCTGCTCTAATAGCATTATCTTCAAGTCTACAAACCACTCCCAGAACCAATTTTTGGTTGCGCTTCTGAGCTCTCTCATGCGAAATACTTCATGGTTATTTTCTGTGTGAAACGGTGTACAATTCACTATGGCTACAATTAACGCTATGGCCAAAACCTGTGCTTCTACCCTAGGACTTTTTTACGAAAACCTTCATTATCTTTCCAGATCCTACATCCGCACATCAAAACGTGGGGCTCGCTGCTTCGACTTTACGGCAAACCATTCGATCAAGTCCTACAAGGAAAAGAAACAGGAGGAACAGGAAATCACCGTTCTGCAGAGCAAGGCGGCCATCAACCAACCAAACTATGCCATCCTACACAAGCTCAAGCTGGAAATGTCCAAACTGGAGGAGCGGCAGAAAAATGTTCGCGTCATCGGAACTTTCGTCCCGGATGTGGATCTACCGTTGGCATCCGGATCCAATCTGAAGAATGTAGACTTGTAGGACGAGTGAACCAAAAGTATTTCCGCACCTACAGATTTTTTTTCGAATGGTTTTTGTACATTATGATTTTTCAAAATTTTATATTCGACTGATCTTAGGTTTTATCTGAGTTTCATTGTTGGAAATTGATTCGACAAGCCCATGATGGTGGTTCTTTCAGTCTAGATCGAAACGAAATAAAGTGTCGTATTATGCAAATCCGTTTTGAGTTTTCATTATTGTAGTAATTGTCACGTTTATCCAGTGTTACTTACAATTTGATGTCTTACAAAATAGTAGCTGACGGCGTGAATCGTACAAAACTAATTACTGTTTTTTTTGCTATCAATTGTGAGAGTTTTTATTAGCGCATGATTTTTCTTATGGTGAACATAATTATCTACCGTCAAACGGGGTGACTTGCAACACTTTTCAACTTCAATCAACCAAAACCATGATCTAAACATTATATAAAAATATGAATTCCTTTTAGAACTTTTAATGGCCGGCCCACCTACAGAATGGGATGACAGAAGATTGAATCGAATTATTTTATCATATCAAAAGTCATCAAAAAGGTGAATTTTTTTAAATGTCCTTATGCGGGGTGACTTGCAACACTCAATGCTAATTTACTTTTTGCCAACAAAATGTTGGTATTTTTTATTTGTCACACTTGTTAAGTATTGTTATTCATGTATTTAAAGCATTGGAAACAGTACAACAGCATTTTGAATAACTTTTTGTAAGAAAATAATTGAGCTACTTTTGTATGGGAAAAAGATGTGTTAAATCATCAAGGTCGAATACCTTAACTGAATAATATTTTTAATGAGTGTTTGTTGCTGATTGATGAATTATTACTCTTTTGATTATAAAGTAGACCTAACACAAAAGTTTTTCACTTTTATAAAACTCTAAATTGCTTGGAAATAAAGTGTTGCAAGTCACCCCGCATAGGTACATTTTTATTAAAAATATTGTTATTAAAAACTTGTTGCTACAATTTCGTAAAATAAAATTCGTCGTATTATCAGTTATTAGTTACAGAAACACCAGGTAGAGTATTACTTTTGTATATTAAATTTATCCCATGGTTTTAAGTCACGATTTCGAACCTTCATCAAGCATCAGTTTCAAGTAAATCAAATGAATCATGTTTAATGTATAAAAATATTTATGATAACAGCTTTAATCGTGACTCTTACTTGAATTGTAAGTCAAACGTATTGAAGCACGGATTTGAAACGAATTTTCTTTTGAAATTTGTGTTTTATAGCGAAATTCAGTTGTAAGTTACAATGTGTTGCAAGTCACGGTATATCATTTTTTCGTATTTTGTGTGTCTAACAGTAGATAAGCCCTATCCTCGCGTCGTATCAGTGATAGTGTTGCTTAATTTGTTAATTCGCCTCCGATATCACAATTAAGTATATTTTGTTTGTTTTCAATATGTACAATTGAAGTTCCGTGACGAAGTAATTTTTTATTGGAATTAAAATGCTTGTCAAATTTATTATTAAGCATATGTAGCCATTGACGGCTAGCCAATGTTAAACTTAAATCCACACTTTCTATATTTGTAATAGAGTACTAAAGTTTTCAGCTCTACGAAACGAAAACTCAAAAGGCAACTTTAGAACATTTGTTATACATCTTCAAACGAAACGCGGATAAACTTTTTTTTTAAATAATTCGAAGCATTTTTTTTATTATGAGGCACTTAAGATGCTAATATGTCATATCTTGTTTTAACCGGGATTTATTCATCTAACCTTATCTCAGTGTTAATTGGCTCAGCTTATGTATACATCTTAATGCGTATATTCGCAAACTTGGTACGGGTGCTCTAATAATGTTACCGTTACTAGGTATGTGCTCTATGGAAATTTACGCTCAACACTACACAAGCTATCTTTATCATCGAACCTAGTGCACATAAGAGTGCAATTTTTTGTTTGTGCAGATATTTCTAAAATTTTCTGTTTCTTTTTTCTACATTTGGGTATGGTTGGAATATCTGAAACCTTCACTACTGTTTCCTTTCAACAGCTAACGTTTTCCCGTCCAGCAGGGGGATCTGAGGCGATGCACGTTTACTATCATATAACATATCTCTGTTTGGTGCATCGTGGCGTGCTAAGTTTGTGGATACATCTTAACAGATAATTATACATTGTATTTTCATTTGTTTGTACGCTGTGAGTTGTGAATTAGTTGGTCGTGCTTTTTACTTGATATAAATTGGACGGGGAATAGAAAAGCATTTTGACAGTATTCCCCATGCCTGAAATACTGTAGTATGGATCGTGTTTGGAATCATACAAAATAAGGTTCGAAGTTTCCTGTGTGAGTAGCAGGTAAGTGTTCATCAAATAGATATAAAACAACAGAAACAAGTTAAACATATTAGGAAACAAATGTGGCTTGAATTTTCACAATTGTATGTAATTTTATAGGATTTGTCATACAAGATAGCCATACAAGATGGCAAACTTGCATGCAAATTGGCTTAAATAGTCAAATTTTGCATTTTCAACAGCCAATATCTCCAAAACTAGACGTGCTATGATGTTTCTGAAAACGGCAATGGATTCAGCAACCCTTAATTAAGTTAATAATGGCATGTTGGAGCTTAAGACAAAATCGTGTTCCGCAGTGTAACCTAAGAAAACAACATATTAAAAATCCACTCAAACATTTTCGGAGATATATTGAAGATGCAATAATATGCCGCTATGATTCCTCAAATCATGGTTTTACAAACAATTGGCTTAGAATCTTGTTAGGAATTTAAAAAAAAGCGGTAATTCTCTTCATAAAAAAAAGCTTTCGTAATATTTCCATTAGGATTTCGTAAGAATTTGCCAAGGATCTCGCCAGAAAACCATGAAGGTTCTTGCTAATAATCAAAGTTTTTGACAGAGATCTTATGATTCAGAGAAGCATTCCTTAAGGATCTCTCTAAAAGCTCATGGTTGTTTGAGCTATTATGCGAAGTACGAGATTAAAGTTTCGGCCTATTAATATTATCTCCACTGATATGTGCCTTTTGAGAGCATCTTCAATTCGATACATTTTTGAGTTTCAAAAAGATGGCATGCAAATAAGGGAAAACCTTCTCGCGATGTATCCAAATATTACACGACGATGGGAAAATTTTTTCATGATTGTTACAATTTGTCCAGAAATGAATAATCAGTTTCGAAAATCTCTTTCATTCTGTGATAGTGACAGAATGATAATTATCTTTAAAATTTCATGATGTTCGGCAAGCAGAAAAAGCAGGACAAAATTTGATATATAGAAAATAAATCAGGACACCACAATTAAATCTCAAAATCAGGACATGTCCTACTAAATCAAGACGGATGGTTACCCTAGTAATGCGTTGAATTTGTGTGCCGTGGTTCATTTCCCCACATTAGCACCATCTACTTTGTTGATGTGCACATTCGTATGGGTGAGCTCCGTTATCGTTTTATAAGAGGCAACAGAAAAAGATCCTCGTAGCAATCTCTTGATCCATTGGCTTCGGTATTTTCAATGAAAACTTTTCCGCCTTCCGGAAACTTGCACGGTATATGTTGCTGAGCTGGCAACAATCAACTTTGCTTTGGGGATGATCTCAGAAATGCCCTCGACTACTTCTTTGTCTTTTCAGATAGCCTCAGTTCAATTGAGGCACTCCGGTCGATGAAACCTGTTAAGCATGCTTTCTTACAAAAATAAGAGAGCAGATGTGTGCACTGGTCAAAAGATCATATAAGATTACCTTTGTATGGGTCCCCTCACATTGCTTAATTTATGGTAATGAGAAGGCGGATTCTCTCGCAAAGGGTGGTACTGAGGAAGGTGAGATTTATGATAGACGAATTTCACACGATGATTTTTTTCATTTAGATTGGCGATTGGCTAAATGACCAACTGGGACGGTGGTTACATTCCATAATTCCTAGAGTTTCCTTGCGAGCCTGGTGGAAAGGTTTGGACGTAAGTCGAGATTTCATTCGCGTGATGTCAAGACTTATGTCCAACCATTACTCGCTAGATGCACATCTACACAGGGTTAACCTCGCGCTGAGCAATATTTGTAATAGGTGTGGTTCCGGTTATGATGACATCGATCACGTAGTTTGGCAGTGCCCGGATATGGACGCCTCCAGAACGCAACTTTTGGATACCCTTGCGGCCCGTGGTAGACAACCCTATGTTTCAGTTAGAGATGTGTTGGGCACCCGCGATTTCATTTATACGGTCGCAATTTACGATTTCCTTCGTTTATCTTGTATTAAAGTTTAATTCTCTTGTGTTCTCTTCTCCAGTTTTTTTTCTCTGTGTTGTCCCTTTTGTATTGGATTGAGGATCCTGGCCATCCATAGCATAGCATAGCATAGCATAGACTGACTGTACATGTCAATGGTTGCTACTCCGTGATTGATCGGAACTGGTAAGAATTGCACTACGATCCAAATGAATAAGGGATGGGAGTTTCCGCTTACTCTCGAAGTGCAATTTTAGCAGATCTAATATTATTGATCAATAACGGCGCCGGCCAAGTCCTTACAGTCAGTTGGGATGGGGAAGGAATGTTAGGGTGTAATGATTGTTGCTTCTAGAGACCGAGAATACCTCTGCATCTCCACAATCACCACGGGAAGGGTGTTTATTAGTGAGGGAGGAAAAGATCTGGGAGTCACCTCTGGTCGGTGATGCGATCCATGGACAAGGGGGAAATATACGACTTGTATTTAAAGCTAGTTTTGTATTTTTGTCTCGAGAAGTTTTTGGAAAAATACGTCAACATCTATAATGTCGAACAATTCAAAAGACGTTTTTATTAATGACGAAAACTGAAAATTACATGTATATATTTTAACTTATATGAAACAGGAATAATGCCGACACTTGTAGTGACGAACCATACATAGTTTGTTTGAAAATTACATATGAGTATTACTGTGCATTTTGTCTCGATATGGTAGAAGTTTTAGAAAATACGTCAACATTCACAATGTCGAACAATTCAAAAGATTTTTTTAATAAATAATTTTTAATAATGTCAAAAAGAGAAAAATATATGTATATTCAAATTGTATAAGATAAAAGCATAATGCCGACACATATAGTGACGAACCATACAAAGTTTGTTTTAATATTACATAAAAGTTACGCTTTCAAGAAAATATGTGTTATCATAAGCATGAAACGAACTCACCAGTTGGTAATCCATTCTCGACTGAACACAAAACTGACACTGACAGCAAAACTTCTTGGCGTCCCGAAAATAAACCGTCTTGCTTGGGCCTTTCCAAAAACGTACCCAGCAAGACGCTCCAAAACAGGTGAAAAAAAAAAATCTCCGGCGACGAAAACACGCGCGAATCCGTCACCAAAATCAATCGGACGACGCAAAACCGAACTGTCCTGCTTGGGCTTCACGAAGCACTACCCAGCAAGACGCTCCAAAACAGGGGAAAAAAATTCTCCGGCAACAAAAACGCGCGAATCCGTCACCAAAATCAATCGGACGACGCAAAACCGAACTGTCCTGCTTGGGCTTCACAAAGCACTCTTTTGTATTGGATTGAGGATCCTGGCCATCCAGCAGACGAATACCGGCAAGTAGTTGGAACCAACGCCATGACACGATTATAAAGTTACCACGCTATACCTCCCGGATGAGCTGCAGAGAACCCTAAACCCAATCCTTGCCATGTCCTTCCCTTTCCAAATTGTGACCAATAACCTCGAGTTGCCTCGAGTACCCTGGCTCCATCCCGTACTAATTTTGGTACTGAAAAGTAAATAAATTGTAAATACAAAAAATGAATTTCGGCTCCGCAAAGCGTTAAACGCGATTGGGGCGTAAATTAACGAACTAGTAAAAAAAAGACTCGGTCCCCCTCGGTCGGAGTTCACGTATGAGCAGAAAGCGATCGTGAAATCGCAGTGCTGGTGAATGCCGAAGAACTATCGTGGGACGTCGTTCGTGCTGGACGACGAAAGTTACTTTTTGCTTTCGAAGACCTATATTCCAGGATTTTTTCGGCTCCCTCAGTACCCCAGTGTACAAAAATAATTGGCGGGCCAAAGATACGATGCAGTTGACCCCGAAGATCCGGAATTGTATCCGGAAAATAAACATCAATGCCGTCCAGCGCTCCAGTGAGAGCACCGTGACTTAATTGCGTCGTACGGTTGATCAGTGATCAGGGCCCTTATCCAATATTCGACGTTTTTTTTTTGAAGAATATACAATATGTTTCTAATAAAAAAAAACATTATTCATTATTTTTTTATCCTATAATATGACTAAAAAATTCTCAGCATTAACTTATACAGTTATCTGTTGTTGAATTCATGAAAAAATCCATGGGGAAATTTTTTGGGTGACACAGATAAAAATATCTATACGGTAAGGACCCGATTTTGCCAGCCTCTCGATGAATTTCAGGCTACTATTATTTTGAGCGATTTCACCTAGTGCTTAACTTTTTAGCCGGTAGTGTGAAAATTTTCAAATCTTATGATAATAAAATTGAGTATATTTGTAGATCACTGCCAAAATTGCATGCCGATTGCTCATATGGAAACAAAGTTACAGCATGCCAAAGTTGAGCATTTTGTATAAACTGTACATCTTCAAAATAGCAGCAATAATTGTCTCGAAGCCTTACTTGGAATTCCTCTAAGTACTATTCAAAAAATGTTTCATCCGGAGTTTTCCACATAAATTTCCCTAAATGATAGTTTCAAATTCATTCAGAAGTGTTTTGAAGATTTTTTATAGAATTACTTCTAAGTACTATTCAAAAAATGTTTCATCCGGAGTTTTCCACATAAATTTCCCTAAATAATAGTTTCAAATTCATTCAGAACTGTTTTGAAGATTTTTTATAGAATTACTTCAGAAATATATTCTTAGTCAAATTCCTGGTCGAATTCCTAAAAATCTCAAGAGATGTTTTTGGTAGGAATCCTTCAATAAGCTTAGCAACTTTGAAAAAACAAACAGAAGAGAAAATGAGGAAGTTGTGAAGGAATCTGGTTTAAGAGGGATATCGAAATTATAGAAAAACAGATTTTTATGAGTCTCAGGTCAAACTTCATCAAGAATATCATATGAAAGCTTCAACAAAACGTATTTTTAAGAGATCTACTAAAAAGTTTATGATGTTATTGAAGACAGAATCCCAATGAAACGTTAAGGAGCCAATTGTAAAGAAATATCTCGAGACATACTGAAGAAAAACCTGAATGGAATTAACAAGGAGTAAGAGAAGATAATTATAGAGAAGAAGAATTTCTTTTATAACGAAAAAATCCCTTAAATGTGCCCAGTATGTTTCTGTTAAAATTTATGAAATTATTCTTTGACCATTTTTGAAAAAAAATTCATCAGAATTCCATAGATTGATTTTTGGAATATTATTCATAGAAATACACAGCCAATTTTTTTTTCAAGAACTCGGTAGTGTGATTCTCGGTTTTTATTTTTTAATTTCAAGCGAGATTATCTAGCAAATTGTCAGGTTGCTTAGTAAAGAAACATGATTTACTCGAGATCTCATTAAATTCGCTGTACATATCTATTTTAATATAAGTCGAGATTTGGTATACTACATTTACTACGAATTTCAGAATAATTTCAGGAATTATTAAGATAATATGGTATTTTGTTTTTATTTGATATACCTTCGAATTATTTCTGGCAAGATGTTTTTCAAAAATCAAGGTGAACTCTATAAGTTTTCCAATCAATCATAACGTAATTATTGTGTAAATACGAGTGCTGGAGACAATCTTTGAAGAATTTGATATACAAGATTTATTCCCCTAGTATATTTTTCCATCGTCCAGAGGGGAGGAGGCATTGTCATTACACCCTCTGGCTACGCCCATGCGTGCATGACCTCAAACATCGTCATCAGTTTCAATGTAAACGTGGTAAAACATGACGAAAACAATATTTTGACAAATTTAAAATAGACTGACAAAATCGGGTTAAAAAGCTGACAAAATCGGGGGCTGACAAAATCGGGTCAGTACTGTATTTCAATGTAGCGTAAACAGAAGAGTATAGTAAAAGTAAATCAAATTCATCTATTGTTACAGCATCACGTTTAATTTTCAACTAAAGATGCATGATTGTTACATGATCCAGAAAAGTTCAAGTAATTTCGGTTGAAAAATAATCGATTTGTCGTTGAAATTTCAATTTATTCTGATGCTCCAATTATGTGCATGAAAATAAACTGAAATTTACAACATACTTTTAGCTGTGAATGTCAGGAAGAATCCCTCAAGTAAGTGCTTGAAAAGAATTTTATGAATGTTTTCTCACAAAAATCCTTAAGGAAACTAAGTTGGCCGTTCTTCAAGTAAATGATACATGAAACTCTGGAAAAAAATCCGAAAACAATCACTGAAGGCGTTGGTTGAAGCTTTCCTAGAGGAATTCCTGGAAAAATGTCTAGAAAAATTCCCCGAGGAAACTGGTGAAGCATCTTCTGTAGTAAATTATTGAAGGAATTAGAATGTGAACTCTTGGAAAATTCCTTTCATTAATGATTACAACCATGAACTTTCACCTTTAAAAAATAAAAAAATATACATCCACATGTGTATTCATTTAGAGCAGGGGTTACTCTAGAAATGTATCTAGTATTTTTTTCAGTAAGTCGTTTGAAGACTCCAAGATTTGTCTGAAACAATCATACATACCAATCAGTTGCATAACGTATGACACTCAGATATGGGTGTCCATCATAGTGTCACCAACCAGCTAATACAAAATTTCAACATAGTCATACAAAACACAATTGTTGAGTGCAGAGCGTGTCATATCATACCAATTTGGTAGGTTGGCTTCCATATATGATGTATCTTCATGATAAACGTTGTTATCACCTTTCAGCAAGGAGACTTTGGTAAAAGAACCCTTAGCTATTAATTGCAACAGAGATAATGAGTCAACTGCATGCCATGTGGCACACGGAACCGAACCTAATACAAAATTTTCCAAGATATGAACCAAAAAGTTTTCCATCCACCCCATAACAACGTCATGAATACCTAATCGAGCGTACCGGTGTGAGCCGTCTGGAATCGTTTTTGCTGCGAAAACTTCATTGCACCCCGTTCCTCATCCCGGCAGTTTGCAAAGTCAGTGTAATGGCACTAATTTGAAAAATTATTAATTTTAACAGCTTTGTTTTTTTTCTTCTGTCCCGTTACCCAGCCAAATCCAAGAGACTTGAACGTGGTAGCATTTCGGTAAAGCCAACCAACCACCCACCGTTCCACAGTGACTCGAAGCTAGCCACTGCGGTTTTCTTGCCACCTACTAACGTGTTCATAATCTCTTTTTGCTGATAAGTTTTGACTTCTATCTGCAGTGTAGAATGAATTATTCCTTTTAATTCCAAAATCAACTGTTCCTTTTTTACCACAAGAAATAGTTGAAGTAATTCTTGGGGCATTCTTATTATTGGGGTAGTGGGTAAAACTCAGGATGAAATTTACTTGAATTACGCATTCTTTTGATGAAAATCCATTGAAAATTCGAAGTAATCCATTTTTTTTTTCTTAAATTGTTATTTTGGTATTCGCTTTTACTGCGATTCTAGTTGTACCAGTATTTGCCACCCCGAAGAAATCTTTTTATATCAATCGAAAGATTTTCTAGGACCGGAATCTGAGGGAAAATTGATCAGTATTTTAGAATTTTCTGTTATAATTAATACAATCCAAATAGGATGTTCATTTCCAGGTCATTTTGCTTGTTCCGGAATCTTGGACTTTTTAGGACTTTCAATAAAATTTGTATTTTTTACAATTAAATTTAAAATGATAGATTTTTTTAAGATAAACAGTGGCGCGGTAAATGGCTGGGCATGGCGTACCATTGGTACCTCGCGTACCTGCAGGAATAAAATAGACCCCTTTGTGCGGTCCTTAGCCTCTTGCCCAGCAACTCATATCCCTACCTCCTCGTGGTACCGTAAATTCGGGTGTAATTGATCAGTAGGGTGAAATTGATCACCGTGTCACACGATTTTATTTCTTACTAATAGTGCACCAAGCTCATCGCAACTTATAGTAAATGAACGTTGTTTGTCTTAAATAATGTCTAATTGTGTATAGTGAAGTTTTTTGTGCCACAGAATGTTTATTTCTATGAAAATAATGTAAAATTCTAGAATCAATTTTAGTGTGAGATTGATCATCATCTATAAACTTCTAGTTCTAAACAAGGATTTGGACATGGTGTAAACCTGAAAGTTTGTGAGGATGCTAACAATATATCTCCAAAACAAATTTTACTATCGAAACTCTTACCAATTTGCTCGTTTTGTTGAAAAATTCAATTTTCTGCAACAAAGTTGGGAAATCCTTTGGAAATTGCCTACATTTAGGCGTTTTTCGCGGTATTCTTGAAAATTAATTATTGATTATTTCCATAAATATTGTCTCGTTAAGAATGTGGCAAGCATATTTGGATTCAGGAGGCCCAAATTAAGGATGTAAAGTTGATTTTGAAGCTGACAATAATAACAATGATAAGTGATCAATTTCACCCCGAAATGGGATTCCCCGATTTTTAATTTTAGACCAGATTTTTGGCACTTTGTTAAAAAATTTCGGTGCATGAGCCAATGAGGTTCACCGTCGTACTTGTTTTACTGCATTAAGTTGTATGATATTGATAACATTTTAGAAAGCATACCAAGAAAACAGTGAAAAATGATCAATTTCACCCGAAATTACGGTACTGGCCGGGGTACGAGTAACCTTGGGGAAGATCGGGTAACCAACCCCCGGTGGGAACTTTGGTCGTATGCTGACAGGGAAGGGGGGGTTTGCTTTTGCAAACCTGGAGCGTCTGTACTCCACGTTAGGAGCGACTCACAACAGCGTCTGTCCCCCATGTCAGGGGCGGCTGATCATCGTCCGAGTGCCAGAGAAGGACTCTAAGCTAAACTGCGCACTATGGCCCTCCGAACATTTAGGGGGAATGGTCCTCCGGAAATCTAGGGGGTTGGTGTCAGGCCCTGCAAGCCAACCGTAAAAACACATCAGCACAGGAACGTCAACGAGAGAATACGGACCGGAACAATCGGCAAAGACCACAGCGACGAAAATGGACTAGCGATTGGAAACTCGGTACGTGGAACTGCAAATCTCTCAACTTCATTGGAAGTACTCGCATACTCTCCGATGTACTGAAGACCCGCGGTTTCGACATCGTAGCGCTGCAGGAGGTGTGCTGGACAGGAGCATTGGTGCGAACGTTTAGAGGTAATCAAACCATCTACCAGAGCTGCGGCAACAATCGCGAGCTGGAAACAGCTTTTATAGTGATGGGTGATATGCAAAGGCGCGTGATCGGGTGGTGGCCGATCAATGAACGAATGTGCAAGTTAAGAATCAAAGGCCGATTCTTTAACTTCAGCATAATAAACGTGCATAGCCCACACTCCGGAAGCACTGATGATGACAAGGACGCATTTTACGCGCAGCTCGAACGCGAGTACGACCGCTGCCCAAGCCACGACGTCAAGATCATCATAGGAGATTTGAACGCTCAGGTTGGTCAGGAGGAGGAGTTCAGACCGACGATTGGAAAATTCAGCGCCCACCGGCTGACGAACGAGAACGGCCTACGACTGATAGATTTTGCCGCCTCCAAGAACATGGCCATTCGTAGCACCTATTTCCAGCACAGCCTCCCGTATCGGTACACCTGGAGATCACCTCAGCAGACAGAATCGCAAATCGACCACGTTTTGATCGATGGACGGCACTTCTCCGACATAACCGACGTCAGAACCTATTGTGGCGCCAACATTGACTCCGACCACTACCTGGTGATGGTGAAACTACGCCCAAAACTATCCGTCATCAACAATGTACGGTACCGACGCCCGCCCCGGTACAATCTCGAGCGGCTGAAACAACCGGATGTCGCCAATGCGTACGCGCAGCATCTTGAGGCAGCGTTGCCGGATGAGGGCGAGCTCGATAGGGCCCCTCTTGAGGACTGCTGGAGGACAGTTAAAGCAGCCATTAACGACGCTGCCGAAAGCGTTGTCGGATATGTGGAACGGAGCTCAAGAAACGATTGGTTCGACGAGGAGTGCCAGCCAGGTTTTAGAGGCGAAGAATGCAGCGCGGGCTGCAATGCTGCAGCATGGTACGCGGCAAAACGTGGAACGATACAGACTGAAGCAGTGGTGCATTTTGAACTGAACGCGAGCCAAAAGTGAACGGAGCCCGAGCCAAATTTGCACTTGAACGTAGTAGTCAATGAACTTACGAGCAAGAGCTTGCCGTTGCTCAAGAACGGCCCGTTCAGTTCGGAATAATGATTGGAGTTTCCACTTGAGAAATTAATCTATCAATTGCCGTAATTTATTATGAATATAGAAATCATACAGCCCTCGATATAATGAATATCAAAAACACAACATTGACCTAGATTTTGTCGTAAACCAGTCAAAACTGATCGCGTTCATTTTTCGGCTCGCACGGGTTCATATTTTTGAACTGCTCAATGTTCAAGCCTACTTGATCGCTGCGTTCAACAAAATGAACTGGAACGCGAACTGAACGCGTTCAAATGCATCACTGGACTGAAGCGGAAACAGCAAACCCGCCTATTCCGGGACAAAAAGCGCCGCCTGGAAGAGGTGGAATGCCAAGAGATGGAGTTGCTGTACCGTTCTCAAGAAACGCGGAAGTTCTATCAGAAGCTCAACACATCCCGCAAAGGCTTCGTGCCGCGAGCTGAGATGTGCCGGGACAAGGATGGGAGCATCTTGACGGACGGACGCGAGGTGATCGAAAGGTGGAAGCAGCACTACGATGAACACCTGAATGGCGCAGAGAACTCAGGCACAGAAGGTCAGAACAGCGAAGGCGATGGCTACGTCAGCACAGCGTACAGCGGAAATCAACCAGCTCCCACGATGGGGGAAGTTAAGGATGCCATTCAACAGCTCAAGAACAACAAAGCCGCTGGCAAGGATGGTATCGGAGCCGAACTCATCAAGATGGGCCCGGACAGGTTGGCCGCTTGTCTGCATCGGCTGATAGTCAGAATCTGGGAAACGGAACAGCTACCGGAGGAGTGGAAGCAAGGCGTTATATGCCCTATCTACAAAAAGGGCGACAAACTGGAGTGTGAAAATTATCGTGCAATCACCATCCTAAACGACGCCTATAAAGTGCTTTCCCAGATTCTCTTCCGTCGTCTATCACCTATAGCAAACGAGTTCGTGGGAAGTTATCAAGCAGGTTTCATCGACAGCTCGACAACGGACCAGATCTTTTCTTTGCGGCAAATCCTCCAGAAATGCCGTGAGTACCAGGTCCATACGCACCATTTGTTCATCGATTTCAAGACGGCATACGATAGTATCGACCGCATAGAGCTATGGAAAATCATGGACGAGAACAGCTTTCCCGGGAAGCTCACAAGATTGATCAGAGCAACGATGGACGGTGTGCAAAACTGCGTGAAGATCTCGGGCGAACACTCCAGTTCGTTCGAGTCTCGGCGGGGACTACGACAGGGCGACGGACTTTCGTGCCTGTTGTTCAATATTGCGCTTGAAGGTGTCATGCGGAGAGCCGGACTTAACAGTCGAGGCACGATTTTCACGAGATCCGGACAATTTGTTTGCTTCGCGGACGACATGGATATTATTGGGAGAAAATTTGAAACGGTTGCAGATTTGTTCACCCGCCTGAAACGCGAATCAACAAGAGTCGGGCTAATGGTGAATGCGTCGAAAACAAAGTACATGCTGGTTGGCGGAACTGAGTGCGACATGGCCCGCCTAGGAAGCAGTGTTATGATAGACGGGGATACCTTCGAGGTGGTGGACGAGTTCGTCTACCTCGGATCCTTGTTGACGGCTGACAACAATGTTAGTCGGGAAATACGAAGGCGCATCATCAGCGGAAGTCGTGCCTACTATGGGCTCCAGAAGAAACTGCGGTCAAGAAAGATTCACCCCCGCACCAAATGCACGATGTACAAAACGCTCATAAGACCGGTAGTCCTCTATGGGCATGAGGCGTGGACTATGCTCGAGGAGGACTTGCAAGCTCTTGGGGTTTTCGAACGCCGAGTACTAAGGACGATCTTCGGCGGCGTGCAGTAGAACGGCGTGTGGCGGCGAAGGATGAACCACGAGCTCGCTCAACTCTACGGCGAACCCAGTATCGTGAAAGTAGCTAAAGCTGGAAGGATACGCTGGGCAGGGCATGTTGCAAGAATGCCGGACAACAACCCTGTAAAGATGGTGTTCGCCACAAATCCGGTCGGAACAAGAAGGCGTGGGGCGCAGCGAGCTAGGTGGATTGACCAGGTACACCAGGACCTGGAGAGCGTGGGTCACAGTCGAGGATGGAGAGAAGCGGCCATGAACCGAGGGAAATGGCGAAATATTGTTGGCGAAGCTTTATCAAGATAATTGATGTAAAGCCAAATAAGTAAGTAAGTAAGTGCAATAAAAATCAATTACAATCAACTCTCCTTACTCGATATTTCGTATCTCGACATAGAGTTAGAGAACCTAAGTAAAAGTTGGTTCTCATGGCTACCTCGATGGTTCCTTGAATCACAGTTGCACTGGTTTTGTGTTCTGTAACTCCACTCCATGCTAACCTTATGGGCTCTCCCTTCAAAATCGAGTTATAGAGAGACTGTATATCATGTTTATTCTAATCAGGGCAGACAATCGTTAGATTCGTCACCGAGCGGGGACGAAATTAAAAAGACATCGTCATCCAATATAATAACTCTAGCAGGTCGTCGTCTCGTCGTCGACAAAAAAATGCCCGACTTACTTCAATCCAGAATCGTCAACGAGCAAATTTTGCTTCATTCCGCTTGCTACCCTTACTCACAAGAAGAAGGCGTTTACTGTATATTCGCTTGCTTCGCACCAACCAACGAATGCCATCACATAATTGCTTGTATGAACCCGCTCTCCCCATGATTCCACAATAGCTCTGTTGGTAAGTGCATGGAGCTTACGATCCAGAGATCGTTTGTTCAATTTCAAACGTTTTTTTTGTTTTTTTTTTATTGATTTTTCCAAAAAAATGCTCTTAAGGCGCAAGAAAAAATGGCACAAAAGTCAAAACTGAAAAGGCAGTTTTCTCCTTTTAAAACAACAAATTGATAACAATAAAAACACACAGCCTTTTTATTTGGCAAATAAAAGAGCTGTGTGTTCTTATTTCCTTCGATTGCTTTTTCAGTTTTGACTTTTGCACCATTTTTACTTGAGCCTTAATCTGTCGAAGACACGATTCATATTTTTAGTCGGCTCAGTGCTCCCGAACGAAGCTTCACCCGTAACGAAGGAATCGTATTTGTTCATCATGACGCCGAGCCTATGTATCGGATCTCTGCGGCAAATCGCCATCTGGCCGACGCTGGTTGAGTGACGATGACGATCTTTCTTTTAGTGTCGTCGTCGACTTTTTCCATTTGACGGTGACGATTGTCTGCCCTGATCCTAATGAAGATAATATACTAAATCAAAGCTTAGGGACGATTCAAATATTACGTCCATCGTTTTTCGTGATTCCTAGACCCCTCTCCCCCCTCTGTCGCGCTTTTTCCAATACCTTATACAGGTACTGTCACTCTTTCGTGGACCCCCCCCTCCCCCAATTGATGGACGTCATTTTTGAATGATCCCTTATTGAGACAATTTGATTCAGAAAATTTGGAAAGTCATCATCATCATCTTCTAAGTACAATGCACATTAGAAACATTTTAAAATCATTGAAGGTACTGTGTTGGATCATACTTAAAGTTAATCGTTGAAAATATGGATTTTAGGTGTATTTTCAGATAGGCTTTTTCAGGTTATGAAAACGGCCAATATTGAAAGACATTTAAAACTAGACTTTTAAAATATTGACTTTTAAAATTTGAGCTCTCGATTTGTGCACATTGAGAATGCTAAGCTAATTCCAAGCCGCATTCATTAAAACTCTGTGCAACCAGAGTTGCTCAATATCAGTCATATAGGTTGATGGCTGATGTACTATTAATATCAATATCAATTGGGAGCTATCAATATCACTTTGATTTGACAACCAATAGCAGTGATGCGACATCGCACTCTAGATCATAATCACTGCAAAATGAGTGATCACGTGGTAATTATCCAAGCTAAGCTATTATTGCGAATCTTTACATAAATCCACGGACTGTCCAACAAAACTTAAGACTAAACTTAACCCATCACTGATGATGCTAATGTGATATATAATGATCCGAATTATATCGTAGTCAACCTGAACAAATCAGCAAATTTTAAGTTGATAGTGACAAAGAACAACTCTACCAATGACTATAACAAAATCTTGATGGGTATTGCAAACATATGCGGTAGAGACATATTTCAAAGCAAATCCTACACGTGTATCTTGAAGATATTGAGAGGGATTGTATTATATATACAATATGAAATAGTTATATTCATATCTAAATGACTTTCGAATGTCAAAACATAATTTAAAAAAAATAGGCATGAAGAAATGAATCTATTCAAAAACCGCTGGAATCCAACAAAAGTGTGTTTTTAAACAGATATCGCTCCAAATTCTCGATCCATATTCGAATGATTAGCAAACCTTGATGCTTTTAAATCTATTGATCACCCGTTGTTCTGTACTTTTCTTAAATCATTTACACCTTGTTAATTTAATTTCTAGTTTGTGTGTGAGTGTGTTTGCTACAACAATATCCCAATCGGAAGTGTCGATACAAAATATTACATTTTGATTTTATGTCTGTTTCCATTAATATTCAATTCAGTAGGATGATACTGGCAAACATTGGCATTTGCTCGTTCTTACTTCCTAACTAGTGTTTCTAACATATCATTGTTGTTGGTCGATAGATTAACGTGCAGAGAGCATTGTTTGCTGCTCGTGTCGCCTTCGTTATCACCATTGACGAAGAGTAACTTCCTTGAAGCCATTTGAAGCTGCTGTGCGAGTTCCATTCTACAAATTATGGGATGAGGTTCAGTGGACACAGACGCAGGCATTGTGAATTTCTTAATTGCTAGTAACCATATACAAAATGTGCAGAACGTGCCACGCTTTCGTGAGGGATGGGATGGGACTTCTATTAAGTGTTATTAGTATTATCATCGTAAAGCAGATGGCCGTCGGCTGGTAAATCTAACTAAATGCTACGACGTTTCACTGTTTTCATAAATTATTCGCTCGGTAGTGATGATGAAGAGGCTAGGTACTACTTTGTTAGCTTCCGACACCGAGCAGATGTTGCCGGTTGAGCAGGACGTAGCCCAAGACCAGGCTTGCTGCCGCCAGTTGGAGTAAGCCTTGGACCCGGTGAGGATCTCCCGTTGCTCTCGGGCTGCGGTTACATGCATCGGCATCGTTGCAGCTCTGCAGGCACCCATGGACGTATCTGTGGAAAAGCGGAAACAGAGAATGGGTTTTAAATGAATGAACCGACTTGCTGCAAGTAGACGACGGTGCACCGGGGCCTTTGAATAGGTAATTCATCTTTAATGCTATTTGGTCGTTAATATTTATTAGGTGGGTTGCATTTGTGGACATCATTGCAGTGGGATTGATGTCAATGCTTCTGTAACGGGTACGGATGTTTGTCATACATTAACACATCGGTTAAATTAAAGTTATCTCGAATTGTTTTCTTTTTTTTTGTC
This sequence comes from Aedes aegypti, assembly GCF_002204515.2. Classification (NCBI taxonomy): domain Eukaryota; kingdom Metazoa; phylum Arthropoda; class Insecta; order Diptera; family Culicidae; genus Aedes; species Aedes aegypti. The sequence goes on from NW_018735872.1 coordinate 38,268, forward strand.
ATATTTTTTTGTCCAAATCCAATCCAAATTCCAATCCAAATCCAATCAAATCCAATCCAAAATTCCAATCCAATCCATCCAATCCAAATCCAAATCCAATCAAATCCAATCCAAATCCAATCCAAATCCAATCCAAATCCAATCCAAATCCAATCCAATCCAATCCAAATCCAATCCAAATCCAATCCAAAATCCAAATCCAATCCAAATCCAATCCAAATCCAATCCAAATCCAATCCAAATCCAATCCAAATCCAATCCAAATCCAATCCAAATCCAATCCAAATCCAATCCAAATCCAATCCAAATCCAATCCAAAATCCAATCCAAATCCAATCCAAATCCAATCCAAATCCAATCCAAATCCAATCCAAATCCAATCCAAATCCAATCCAAATCCAATCCAAATCCAATCCAAATCCAATCCAAATCCAATCCAAATCCAATCCAAATCCAATCCAAATCCAATCCAAATCCAATCCAAATCCAATCCAAATCCAATCCAAATCCAATCCAAATCCAATCCAAATCCAATCCAAATCCAATCCAAATCCAATCCAAATCCAATCCAAATCCAATCCAAATCCAATCCAAATCCAATCCAAATCCAATCCAAATCCAATCCAAATCCAATCCAAATCCAATCCAAATCCAATCCAAATCCAATCCAAATCCAATCCAAATCCAATCCAAATCCAATCCAAATCCCAATCCAAATCCAATCCAAATCCAATCCAAATCCAATCCAAATCCAATCCAAATCCAATCCAAATCCAATCCAAATCCAATCCAAATCAATCCAAATCCAATCAAATCCAATCCAATCCAATCCAAATCCAATCCAAATCCAATCCAAATCCAATCCAAATCCAATCCAAATCCAATCCAAATCCAATCCAAATCCAATCCAAATCCAATCCAAATCCAATCCAAATCCAATCCAAATCCAATCCAAATCCCAATCCAAATCCAATCCAAATCCAATCCAAATCCAATCCAAATCCAATCCCAAATCCAATCCAAATCCAATCCAATCATCAAATCCAATCCAATCCAAATCCAATCCAATCCAAATCCAATCCAAATCCAATCCAAATCCAATCCAAATCCAATCCAAATCCAATCCAAATCCAATCCAAATCCAATCCAAATCCAATCCAAATCCAATCCAAATCCAATCCAAATCCAATCCAAATCCAATCCAAAATCCAATCCAAATCCAATCCAAATCCAATCCAAATCCAATCCAAATCCAATCCAAATCCAATCCAAATCCAATCCAATCCAATCCAAATCCAATCCAAATCCAATCCAAATCCAATCCAAATCCAATCCAAATCCAATCCAAATCCAATCAAATCCAATCCAAATCCAATCCAAATCCAATCCAAATCCAATCCAAATCCAATCCAAATCCAATCCAAATCCAATCCAAATCCAATCCAAATCCAATCCAAATCCAATCCAAATCCAATCCAAATCCAATCCAAATCCAATCCAAATCCAATCCAAATCCAATCCAAATCCAATCCAAATCCAATCCAAATCCAATCCAAATCCAATCCAAATCCAATCCAAATCCAATCCAAATCCAATCCAAATCCAATCCAAATCCAATCCAAATCCAATCCAAATCCAATCCAAATCCAATCCAAATCCAATCCAAATCCAATCCAAATCCAATCCAAATCCAATCCAAATCCAATCCAAATCCAATCCAAATCCAATCCAAATCCAATCCAAATCCAATCCAAATCCAATCCAAATCCAATCCAAATCCAATCCAAATCCAATCCAAATCCAATCCAAATCCAATCCAAATCCAATCCAAATCCAATCCAATCCAATCCAAATCCAATCCAAATCCAATCCAAATCCAATCCAAATCCAATCCAAATCCAATCCAAATCCAATCCAAATCCAATCCAAATCCAATCCAAATCCAATCCAAATCCAATCCAAATCCAATCCAAATCCAATCCAAATCCAATCCAAATCCAATCCAAATCCAATCCAAATCCAATCCAAATCCAATCCAAATCCAATCCAAATCCAATCCAAATCCAATCCAAATCCAATCCAAATCCAATCCAAATCCAATCCAAATCCAATCCAAATCCAATCCAAATCCAATCCAAATCCAATCCAAATCCAATCCAAATCCAATCCAAATCCAATCCAAATCCAATCCAATCCAATCCAAATCCAATCCAAATCCAATCCAAATCCAATCCAAATCCAATCCAAATCCAATCCAAATCCAATCCAAATCCAATCCAATCCAATCCAATCAATCCAAAATCCAATCCAAATCCAATCCAAATCCAATCCAAATCCAATCCAAATCCATCCAAATCCAATCAAATCCAATCCAAATCCAATCCAAATCCAATCCAAATCCAATCCAAATCCAATCCAAATCCAATCCAATCCAATCCCAAATCCAATCCAAATCCAATCCAAATCCAATCCAAATCCAATCCAATCCAATCCAAATCCAATCCAAATCCAATCCAAATCCAATCCAAATCCAATCCAAATCCAATCCAAATCCAATCCAAATCCAATCCAAATCCAATCCAAATCCAATCCAAATCCAATCCAAATCCAATCCAAATCCAATCCAAATCCAATCCAAATCCAATCCAAATCCAATCCAAATCCAATCCAAATCCAATCCAAATCCAATCCAAATCCAATCCAAATCCAATCCAAATCCAATCCAAATCCAATCCAAATCCAATCCAAATCCAATCCAAATCCAATCCAAATCCAATCCAAATCCAATCCAAATCCAATCCAATCCAATCCAATCCAAATCCAATCCAATCCAAATCCAATCCAAATCCAAATCCAATCCAAATCCAATCCAAAACAAAGCCTATTTAATTCCTAAAAAAAATCCAATTAGAATTCAATCGAACTTAAATCCAAATGTTATCCAAATCCAGCCCACTATGGTCCATGCGGAACCGGTTCCTGGAGTGCACGAAGATAGCCAATCTGGACAATTCGATGAATTTACTCTGATTTATTGCCCCAAAACTAAATGAATTCTCGCGTAACATTACTAAAGGACCTATCTAACATTGAGAGGCTCTCTTTGTTTACTTTCTCTTTCATTAATAACTGAGTCACATTAATCTCTTCTGTTGCTTTTTTTGTATGAAACGCTAGTCAAGGAAATTGGCTTTCGATCTATAGTGAAAAACTTCCCAAAATCTTTAGTATTCCACTGTTATAATCAAAAGAGAACGAGAGAGGAGAGAATCTCTCATCTGTACATAGGTCCTTTAGTAATGTTCCGCGAGAATTGTGTCCAATTCTTTACGATTTTTCATGTTTCGATGTATTTTGCCGAAATGATGAATGGTTTTTTTGGTCCTTTTGGAGCATCGGAATGGCCACCGTAGATACCCGTAATATGGGACCACTAAGTTTCAGCACCGAAACTAGGCATGCGACGGCTTAATCTTCAGGTTTTTGAATCCCTGTGACCCTTCTAGTTCAATAACAGATGAATTACCACTTCCGTTCTTCTGGTCCACCGAAATAACCCAGGAATGACCACCGAAGATACCAGTATATGTTAACCTACTCATACAATCATAAATGGGTAACCACCCTGGTTCATTGTGGCAACCGCAACAGCCCTGGATTGACCATCGGAGAAACCCGTATTGAGGGACATATCAGTTTTTGAGCATGAGCATAGATAACCTACAACTCGTAGTTGAGACTCCGTCATTGACCAGAACAATCGAAGTTGCACAGAGGTTTAATGAATGGGGCTTGGGATTACCCTACCATTTTCAATGTGCACAAATGGAGAGCTCAAAATTTAAAAGTCAATAATGGCGTCAATGATCAATCATATTGAAAATTTCGTTACTTTTTAAAGTTTTTTAGTGTGCATTCAATGAAAAAATATGTGTTAATGCAGATATCATATTTTTTCGACTTTTTCATGAACCTAATAGGGTTCAGTTGACATGAAAATGTTTGCTATTTTTTTTTATTCGATTCCGTAAAAAATAATTGAAAATCTTCTAATGGTACACTCTATCCATTATTTATTTTTCTATACAAAAAAAGTACATATGGACGCTTACCTATCATCGTAAAAGAATCGTCCGCAGTGGGACATCCGAATGATTTCCGTATCGGTGGTTAACGTTCCGCTGTCCAGAGCACAGCCCCGAACGGTGATTGTTTCGCCGGTGTCATCTGAAACGAGATGATAAAAGTGCAATGAGAGTTGATGAATCAAATATGGCAGCATTGTTATAGATGGTCGTTGTTGACCAGCTGACATCGGTTGGCCGAAACGGCCTTACTAACGATAGATGGCTATACTGCCCATAACTGCAAAACAGTCACATTCGACATTTTTGACAAAATGGAGTTAATACCATGGAGAGTCATTAAATGATAAATACTTTCGATCAACTTACTGAAATCTGTGAGATTGTTCTATAAAATTCGAAAAAAATACCAAGTTGTTTTGTCACATTGGTAATTATAACCGCATAACAGTCACATTGAGATTATAAATGAGCCTCGTAATGTGATAGCAATGAAATTTCTATAAGAATTATTTTCTGACAATTCACCTAGTATGCGATATGAGTTGTACAAAATATCAGCCTCAAATAAGCATTTTTGAGTTCCTGGTAATTTTTAGAATTTTAGTTTCCTCCCATACTGCCATAAAATGCACACTTAGTATTCCATTTACTCAATGCCTACTTTTGTCGAATGTTACAAATATGCAGTTATGGGCAGTATAGACATTGCCGATGTTCTGTATTGTTCACTGGCAGAGGCTATTACGAATTCATATGGAGCGTAGGAACGCATTCGTTTGAACTGACTCTTTGCGGTCAGTTTTCCCAGGACATATAGATAACAATGTAAAATATGCACAAGAAGTGGCGGTAGTGTGACCTAGAAGCGGCCTTCCAACAGTACGATGATTCAACATCACAGCACATCACACAACCTTTATTCTTTGCTTCAAATGGTTGAAACCGATGAACCAAAAGGTCTAGCTCAGTGGTTACCAAACTGCGTGCCTCCAAATTTTCTGTAGATCCGTTTGCGAAAGATAGTGGTGGTAATCCTACTAGAACACGTGAAAAATAGAAGAAAGGTCGTTTATTCAGAATGCGTGTTTTCTGCCAAGTTAAGGTGATTATAGAACGAAGCCACACCTCAAATTTTCAAGAGCACAAGACTGGAGAACTAAACAGCGCTCCGCGTTGAAAATCTATCCCATTGGTCCACCAAGCAAGCAAGCAATTTGATTGGTTTGCAACGCGAACTGCTGTCAGATTCTCTCGTCTTGTGCACTTGAAAATTCAAAGTTTGGCTTCCTTTTATAACCACCTCAATGTTGATAATTGCATCGAAATGAGCAATCAGTTCGGTGCTTCGGTACAATTTTCCGAACAGCAAATCGAAGCAGCTTCTCTTCGATATGGAAAGGAAACAACCCAAGCAACCAAAAGTTCGGATTTTACTTGAGAAGTGAACTCAGAAGTTCACATCAGGTTCGAATTTTGTTCCATGGAACTATGCTGATTAAAAGAGGATACATTTTCAAACAGAACTTCATTCTCAAAAAAGATCCGTATATATTTGCTAAATACTTTAAAGTGCATATAAAGTTGCATACTTTCTTCCAAAACAACTTGAAAGTTCAAATCATTTTTACGAAGAACCCGTTGAAAACATGAATACAGAGTTCATTGACGGTACTAACCGTACTCAAGGCGAACTTCTCTCCGACTTTAAAATAGAAATAAAGTTCGACATAAGATTTCACAGCAACTTGATACTGAGCGAACTGAACTTGCTGTGAACTTTAAGCAACCGGAATTACAGCACTGCTCCTAGCAGAGTCGAGTGCAACAACTTTATCTGCGTCATATATTCGATTGCCTATTAAGTCCTATGTGAACTTCGAAGAGAAGTTGAAGTTCACAACAAGTTTCGAAATGGCAACATTGAAGCACATACATAAGAAATCAAGACATTGCGTTATTTCTCAAGCAACAGCACAACACGTATGTGGAGCAGCGGTACGTACTACAGATTCAACGATGACGACTTGAGTTTGAGTCTTGTAGCAGACATTGAAAAACAAGCAATCATTGTTGCTAAACATTCTTCAAATGACTAGTCATAAAAAAAACCTCTGATCAAAAATGTGACACAGCACACCGATAGAGAGAAAAAGTGTTTTATTTTTAATTTTTTGTTATGCTGATTGGAGTTCCTATATGAGCTGAATTACATTCTTTACAGCAGCTTAGAGAAACGTTTTGTGAACTTAAGTTTGGATAATTACTTGAAAAGTGCGCTGTATAGAACGCTTTCCATGATCCTTCGATGAGCTAAATAAGCCTAAACATGCTCTTTTGTCTGAACTATTGGTTGCTTGGGAAAGGGTGCCACCAAGGCTTCCTTCCAAATCGTAAAGAAAGGAGAATGTCGCGCAACGAATGAGGCGTGCACAAACCGAATTTAAATCAACATTTGAAAGTCATTAACGGCAACGGCAACGTCCTTACAGTCATCGGAGGAAGGGAAGGAATGTTAATGAGACGACCATTTTTACTAGACCTAAGAATCTTCTGCATCTCCACAGTTGTCATGGAAAGGATATTGGGTTAGCGGGATACGGTTAAGATTTGGGAGTGACCTTTGGTCGGTGAGGCAATATTTCTCGATAAACGCCCGCATAGTCAGTTAGGCTGAGGACCACTGGTCTAGCTGATAGATGTCGTCTATGCAAATGTCGGTTCAACCCTTTTCTTGTTTTTCACACTTGCAACGGGAGTCACATCAACACTTCATTTCATGCTCATGTTCCGGGTTGGTGACATTGGTCGCCATCAGCAGCCTGGAATGGTCTGGCAACATACATCGATGCATATAAAGTATCTAGTCACCACACCTACCTATTGGTAGAACGGCTAAATGATTCTTGAATGGCTTTATGGCACAGAAGTTGCATTTCTCCTATCGGGTTGATCGTCAACAGCTCTCATCGGATGGATGGTGTGGTAGCAAGAGGAATGATTGATGATGACAGAGAAGGCTGTTTTAAATTTGGTTGTATTCCAATGAGCCGTAAAAGATTTAGTGTGTAGATTGAATTTGGATTGCAGATTTTTTTGCATGAAATATGCATAACAAACAACAACTTTACACTTCTTTGTCATATGAAATAGACAGTACGAGTCATTTTGCGGTATATTAATTTTTTATGATGAAATTTCTTTTGGATATAAGCTACGCAGGTCAAATCCAAATATTTTTACAAAATCAGATCATGCTAAAAATTTACAAGGTTATGGATCCTGAAATATCGAAGCGTCGTTAGAAGTGAAGTTGCAAGTACAATTAAATCTGGAATTTGGAAGTTTCATTTCTTATATCTTTTAACACTCTTCTTAAAATATAATAAGGACTGTTCATTTTATAAAGTGGACATATTGTGCATGATATATCTTTTTAATTTATCAATGAAATCGCAATCGGTTTTCTGCACATTGTTCGACCAATGTTGTATAGTCGAATTTCGTTCCCGTTAGTTGGGCTATAGCCCACCTAAAACGAAGGCATACGTTATTTTCTGACAAAAAACGCTATTTAACAATGTTGGTAGTTCTGTTTTTTTTTATTCTATGTTATTTGACAACTCGAAACTCAGGCCAAATAGTGAAAGTATTTCACTAAGTGGGCTACATGTTTAGTGCAACGAATGAAAGTTGACTGTACAATGTTGTGATAATAAAAAGCCACCAAAACAATTAAATTTCACGCGAATAAGGAACAACGTTTAGAACGGTCGATTTTTGGAGGTTATAAAAAGCAATGATTGTTAGAAATTGACTGGAAAATTCGACAGTCCATATTTTTGATTTTCAAAAACAGCATGTTCTTCGAAAGCATCATCAATCAGCCTGCTGAAAAACATCAAGTTTTTTTTGGAGCAATAATTTTTCAGGTATCATACAATAATTTTTAACCTACTTTTTAGAAAAAAAAATATTTTAAATTTAACCTTTGGATTGTCGCTCGAATTACTGTTACGCGAGTAGTCGCGCGTTGTACTTTGTACAACACCCTTGAATTTGCGATTATCCCAAAAGCCTAACTACTTAGAATTATGGCGTCTCAAGGGCTATCATTGATCGAGTTAAGGTACCCCGGGGCAAGTGAGATTCCGGGGTAAGTGGGACATTCCGTCATAGCTCGTTTGGGAAAAGTTTTTCAAGGGGGTATTCTTCTAGAAAGTTGAAGATACAATGATAAGGATAGTATTTAGTACAAAACATATTGTTATTTTTAATACCTTGTGCTGCATGTAACAGTTGTCAGCTCAGCACCAATTTCAACTTGCATGATAAATTGTGACACGTTTCATGTTCTGCATTGGCTTGCAAATTTTTTTAATTTTTTTTTTAAAATTATTTAATTGTGCTATAAATCGAATTACCATCGGTAAGTTACAACTTTAAGTATTGTTACAAGCTGCTTACGATAAACAGGTATTTTGTTTTCATTTCATATGAAAATTTCTATAGGCTAACTTACCTTCTTCTTCTTCTTCTTCTTCTTCTTCTTCTTGGCATTAACGTCCTCACTGCTTCTCAGCTTAGTGTTCTTATGAGCACTTCCACAGTTATTAACTGAGAGCTTTCTTTGCTAAAGTTGCCATTTTCGCATACATATATCGTGTGTATGATTATACTCTATGGCCAGGGGAGTCTAGGAAATTTCCATTACGAAAAGATCCTGGACCGACCGGGATCGAACCCAGACACCTTCAGCATGGCTTTGCTTTGTAGCCGCGGACTCTAACCGCTCGGCTAAGGAATTAACTTACCTCAAAATATCTTTATACCCGGGGTAAGTGGGACCTATCGAAACAAAAACCAGAATCAAAACTTTTCCTACACGTTTCAACCCATTTCTCAGAGAGTAGCTCTAACACATTCAAACGAAACGATTTTTATCAAAAAAAAAAAAAAATTTATTACGTAATTGTTGAATAGGGAGAAAAAATGACAAATCTGTCTAAATATTTTTTTCTATTTGTATTCTGAAATATGAATTTAAAATTGAACGAAGGCAGAGATAAAATTTAAAATACACCATGAGAACGAATACTATTCGTTTTTTTTATTCAACTTTATTTGATATTTCTACCAAATTCAGTAGTTGCGGAAAACAGTTCCAAATCATCAAGTGGTTTCCGCCATGCATAACAGTAATAACAAATAATAATTAAATATTCAGAAATTCGTCAATTATTGAAAGTTCACGTGCTACATTTCGATTGATAACTTATAAACGATATATTTTGAACATGTTTTATACATCTTTGCGCTTTTAATGAGTAATTTTCAGTTAAAATTAAATGCGATGTGACATAACCTTACATTTACGTTTTCTTCCTCAAACGTTACGTGGTTTATGGTTGATCCCTTCTGTACATCAAATATGTACTCAAAATTGAAAATCCATGATTTGTCAATCCTATTATTGCAATGGTTGACTTACTGATGTGGTTTGACGCATGAAACTGGATGTGTCCCACTTGCCCCGTTTAGCGAGGTAACTGCGTCTAATGGCTCATTGACCATCTTTCTTCTAAGGTTTTCACAATTTCGAAATTATTCGATCAAATTCATGCACACACCAGCAAATATGTTGCAAAAATGTGACCGTGTTGGATTTGCAAAATTTTGACATTTTTAAATAATATTGAACAATCTGTTTGAACTATCGTTTTTTTTATGTCCCACTTACCCCGGGGTACCTTAGTTGATTCTTAAGGGTCCATTCACATATTTAATTACGCTGCTGGGGGTGGGTGGGTGTCTTCAGGATGTTACAATGTTCAAGATGTTGAAAATGGTCATTTTTAACGTTATGCAATTTGTGGATAAACCCTAATGTAGCCACCAGGTCACGCTAGTGAGCATGAAATATTTGTTTTGCAGATCTAAGGATCTTGACCACATTGAAAGATGGCAACTCCGGCAGAGTTGTTCAGTAGCTCAAATGCTTTCTTTGTTTAATCCTTGAAGTTCGAGATTTGCTAAAATAATGATAGCCTTGAGCTACGCATCAACTTTGTCGAGGATGCCATCTTTCTAAAAGATCAGGATCCTTAAGTATCCGCAAAACAAAAGTTTCATGCACACTTCCAGGCACTGGTGGAAAAAATTGAATTAACTAGCTCGAACAATCATAGTTCTTAACTTACTGAATAAGGTACCCCGGGGCAAATGAGAATCCGGGGTAAGTGGGGCGTTTCGTCATAGCTCACCTAGGAAAAGTTTTTTCATGGGGTATTCTTCTAGAAAGTTGAGATACAATGACAAGGAATTTATTTAGTACTAAGGGGAGGGGGGGTTTGGGATTTCTTACGCGCCATACAATTTATTTTTAATTTTCATACAAAAAAATCTTACCATGGGGGAGGGGGGGGTTGAAAAATCCTGAAAATTGTCTTACGTAATTAACTGGATCGCCCCTAAACATATTGTTATTTTTATTACCATGTGGTTCATGTAACAGTTGTCAGTTCAGCGCCATTTTCAACTTGCATGACAAATTGTGACACGTTTCACGTCTTGCATTGACTCGCAAAAAATAGATGTGTTTTAAATCTAATTTCCATCAGTAAGCTATAATTTTTAGTTTTATTATAAGCTGCTAACGATAAACCAGTATTTTGTTTTCATTTCATATGAAATTTTCGAAGGTCTATCTTACCCCAAAATATATTTGTACCTGGGGTAAGTTGGACCTATCAAAACAAAACCCAGAATCAAAACTTTTCGTACACGTTTCATACATTTTGCTAGAGAGTAGCACTAAAACATTCAAACAAATGATTTTTATCAAAAAAGATCAACCTCAAATTTCGTAACTGCATAAGAGGGAGAAGAAAAGTGTTATTATTCTTTATTGTTGAATTATTTTTTATTTTTGAAATACGACTTCAAAATTGAACAAACACACAGCTGAAATTTGTAATGCATCATGAAAACGATTACTTTTCTATGTTATTTGAACTTTATTTGTTATTTCTACCAAATTAAGTAGTGATGGAAAACAATTCCTTCCCATAAGGTGGTTTTCTGCCATGCATATAAATAATAACAAAACATATATATAATTTCGTCAATTATTGATTGTTTATGTGCTACATTTTAATTAACAACTTATAAATGAGATATTTTGAACATGCTTAATTCCTCTTTACGCTTTTATTGAGGAATTTTCAGTTAATATTAAATGTGAGGTGACATACTATTAAATAAAAGGTTTCTTTCCTAAAACGTAACGTATTTTATGGTTGATCCCTTATGTACATCAAATATGTACTTAAAATTAAAAATCTATGACTTATCAATCCTATTATTGTAATGGTTGACATACTGATGTGGATTGACGCATGAAACTGGATGTGTCCCACTTGCCCCGCTTAGCGAGGTAACTGTGTCCATTGGTTCATTGTAAAACTTTCTTCCAAGGTTTTTCACAATTTCGAAATAATTCGATCGGTTTCATGCACACACCAGCAAAATATATTGCCAAAAACGTGATTGTGTTGTTGGATTTGAAAAATATTGACATTTGAAAATTTTATTGAACAATTTGTTTGAACTATCGTTTTTTTCGTTCCCACTTGCCCCGCGGTACCTTATTTTGTTTTCATTTCATATGAAAATTTCTATAGGCTAACTTACCTTATTCTTCTTCTTCTTCTTGGCATTAACGTCCTCACTGGTTCTCAGCTTAGTGTCTTATGAGCGCTTCCACAGTTACTAACTGAGAGCTTTCTTTGCCCAAAGTTGCCATTTTCGCATTCGTGTATCGTGTGGCAGGTATAATTATACTCTATGTCCAAGGGAGTCTAGGAAATTTCCATTACGAAAAGATCCTGGACCGACCGGGATCGAACCTAGACACCTTCAGCATGGCTTTGCTTTGTAGCCTCGTACTCTAACCACTCGGCTAAGGAAGGCCCTAGGTTAACTTACCTCAAAATATATTTATACTCGGGGTAACTAGGACCTATCGAAACAAAACCAGAATCAAAACTTTTCCCACACGTTTCAAACATTTTCTAAGAGAGTAGCTCTAAAACATTCAAACGAACGATTTTTATCAAAAAAATTAATCTTTTATTACGTAATTGTTGAACATGGAGCAAAAAATGACTAATCTGTCTAAATATTTTTTTCTATTTGTATTTTTTAAATATGAATTTAAAATTGAACGAAGACAGAGATAAAATTAAAAATACATCATGAGAACGATTACTATAACATTTGTTTATTCAACTTTATTTGATAAAATGAAAACAAACAAAAATTATAGAGCATGATTCGAACCAAGAACCTTCTGATTGAGAACCACGTATTTTACTACAGTACCAATCTAATCGTGATGAATGATGGGTGATCGATGCGAAGACTTGAAGCAAAGTGCACCACTTTGTGTTGTCGCTTGGATGTTACGTTTATGAAGAATCATGATTATGACTCCAGAAACCATGATTTGTCGTCCTGAATTTCACGGCCCTTAACCAATTTATGAATTTCATGACTTGTAAATCATGGTGTAAAAATCAGATTTTTAATCCGTGTAGCGTTAAACGGCTTAGAGGTATGCGACGCCCCTATAAATGTTTCCGCACAGCAAAAAATCTCAAATTTTACATGGCACGTAATTTTTTATGATAATCATGTTAAAAACGAGTTTCAACTGAACTTCAACCGATAATTAATGCAAACTGTCTCATTGCATTCGATAATGCTTGCAACTTGAGTGAAACTGAAACATTTCATGATCTTCCATCCAACATTCGCCAATGTTGCATGCCTTCTTGCATCTTGAAAGTGAAATTGCAAACAAGAATTCTCGGTTTACATGATTCTACGCTGAATATTCTGTCAAAAATAATGCACATGAATGGATCGACGGCGTGTCATTCCATGTGCATTATTTATGATTGAATTTTCAGCGGGAAAATCTTGTAAATCGAGTAGTTTTGCAAGCAACATTCTTTGAGAGAAGGCGTTTCGCGTTCAATATTAAGGAATTTGGTAACAATGTTGAATAAGATAGATGTGTTTATAGGTTTTATCATTGAATAATACATGAGAGATGGCTTTACATGATTGAAACTAAAGTAACGTTACGTGTAAATCTAAGATTTTTTTGGTGTGTAATACATGAGAAATGGCTTTGCATGATTGAGGCTAATATTACGTTACGTGTAAATCTAAGATTTTTTTGGTGTGCGTAATTTATTCAATTTTGTTCGATTCATACTCCATTATCAAAACAGAAAACCGATTTTCGATTATATTAAAAATTATATATCCATTCAGAATAAATCTTTTGGCAATTTATCAATTGCAATTGATAGTAAGAATACCAGTACTTGTTTTAAAAATATAAATCATAATTCTTCGAAACAGCATGCCTAAATATTCAAGTTTTCTTCGAAAAAACTATCAAAGTTACCCCGTTTTACGATTTATGTAATGTTTAGTTTTTCGGTAATTGTTTAAAGTTTGAATTCTGTGTCAAACTAAGCCAACGCCATACAAGTGGGAAAACTTGCATGCAAGTTAGCTGAACTAGACGTGCATCCCAAAAACTAGACGTGCCACGCTATTTTTGAAAATTGTTCGATGGATTCAGCAACCCATAATTAAGTTAATAGCGGTATTTTGGTGCTTGAGACAAAACCATGCTCCGCAGTATAACTTATTATTCTGGTATTACCGTTATTCGGAATCAAGATTATGATTACAGAAATAATGATTTGTAGTCATAATACCATGACCTACCAAGTTTATGAATTTCATGACGAGAATCAGATTTTTATTTGCATAGATGCACTATAAGTGGGGGAAAGAAATTTTAGCACAATTGGAACAAAATATATTATAACAACAAATGTTTTTTTTTGTGATATGATTTATTTCAAAACATATTTAAAACGCAATTTGCTATACACTCCAGCCACTTTTAACGACGGTTCTTTTTACGACCACTATTTTTAGGTCCAAACTTCATATTAACCACCATTTTAAAAAATGAGATGTTGATCAACAACAAGTTGATTGGCAAGTCATCAAATAAGATAGTTATGATGTTCCGCAAAGTTGTTCAGTAGAAAAAGCTCACATGCGGTAGCCATTGCAATATGGAATTCCTTTACTTGGCGGCGCTAGTAGGCATGCAAATTTGGTTATATCTCAGGATTCTGACTACTTAGATAGATGGCGTCTTCGGCAAAGTTGATCCGCAGCTCAAGTGCTCTAGATACAGAGAATATGGAAGGTTGATGTCTCCGGAACAGTTATTCATTAGCTCGAAGGCTGACATGCGGTGGTCATTCAGTTACGGAACTCCACCACCAGGTAGTGCAAATGTACATCAAACTTTTGTTTTGCAGGTATTTCAAAATCCTGACCACTTCGAAAGATGGCGAAAGTTCAAAGTTGTTCAAAGTTGTTCAGTAGTTCAAGGCTAGTTGATCCAAAACTTTGCCACAAGGTGACCAGTGAGTTTTTTGAGAAATGAGATTCTAGGGAATTATATTCTGTGTAATGGAACTCTGGGGAATGATTTTCTGGGAAATGTTATAGAATCAAAAAACAGCCTTTTACTTACATAAGAATATTCCCGTGAAAAAGTTTCATGCTCACTAGCGCCACCTAGTGGCAAAGCCTCGAATCTCTTGGGACAAATAATGATGGTCCTTGAGCTACTGAACAACTTTGCCAAATTCGCCATCTTTCTATGTGGTCAGGATCCTGAGAAATCCACAAAAAAAATCGCTACCTGGTGGCGGAATTCCGTATCTGAATGACCACTGCAAGTCAGCCTTTGAGCTACTGAACAACTCTTCCAAAGACACTAACCTTCCAAATTATCACGATCTAGAAATATCATAATGTGATAAAGGATCCATTCTTATCCCTCAAGGTCCATATACCGTACACCCCCGTTAATTTGAACGATACCTCATGCAAACCATCGGGGTTCATTTTTAATTTGAACATCTAGTCCAGGGGGGTATACGCAACGAGGTGCGCCTACCGTTCATGATTTGTGGGTGTGTTCATGTGGCTCACAACACTGCTAGACTTCCCGCAATTTGAGTGTTGAAAATCATCAGCATGAGAGATGATACTGTTTGGGCCGGCCCGCGTGAGAGATGATTGTTAGGCGAGCTTTGTTTGTAGGTGACAGCCGTACACCCACCCTGATCTAGTCACCCTAGAAACGTGTTTCTGGTCACCTCTTTCACTGTTTTGCATGCTGTTTTGTTTTGATTCTGCGTTCCGATCCACAGCATTCCATTCCACAGCGTTCAATTCATGGTTCAATTCCACAGCGTTCCATTCCACTTTACTCCGTTCCATGAGCTAAATGACGTTTGAACCATTTTTAATCTGAACAATGTGCAAATTAGGGTTACCCGGTAGTGCATGTTTGAAAAAGCGCCCCTGCCGGTAAAATTCCAATCTAAAAGGATGATCCTCAACTCTTTAAGGTAGATCATACTTAGTACCGAATTTTCTCCGAAGACAATACTGTGATGTCTTCTAACGCATATGCGTACTCCATAACGCCTCTCAACCCTCCTCCTATGGGGGAACTGACTGTATTCAGCTTATTCGTACCATTTTATCAGTATTGCCAGCATAAAAAATGATTGTGTTACATTCCTAAACTTTGCTCAAAGATTCGAATTAAAGAACGTGCAGAAATTTACTATATATAGCATTATCATATTTTATAAGAGAAGTGTGACCAGGTTTCTATGGTACCTTTAATTTTTAGCTTTTTATGAAAAACTGGATTACAGTTGAAGAGTTTCTTATCAACTAGATCACGCGAGGAATCGTAGGTTTGAATCCCAGCTGTCGAGAGTCTTCTCGCAATGAAAAATTTCTCGACTACCCAGTAGCAAACACTATATATGAATGGAAAAATAGTTTATCGACAAAGAAAGCTCTTAGTTAAAAACTGTGGTAGTGCCCATAAGAACACTAAGCTGCGAAGCAGGCTCCATCTCAGCCAGAAGAAAGAAGCAGTATGGAATCGTCACGATTGACAAGAAATTTGCAATGGTATTTTAAGCAGATTAAAAAGTTTCCGAAAGTTTTCCTGGAATTCCAAAAGATTTATTAGAAATTTCAAAAAGATTCGTCAGAGGCTCTGACAGGTTGTATTGTGTTCTTGAGGATTTCTTAGGAGCCCTCTAGAGCATATGGTCGACAAAAGGTCTCTCCATGGGAGTCTCTAAGATTCACCAAGGATTTTAAATGATTTTCAAAAGCATTCCAACGGTATTTCAGAAAAAAATCAAGGAGATTCCAGGAATTATAATAGTGTCCTCAGGGGTTCCAATATTCAAGAATTAATCAGAAGTTTTGTAAATATCCTTAAAAGTTCTCAAGTAATTATTAAAGATTTCCTTAAATTTTTATTCTTACAAATTCTCAGGGTTTCCAGTTGTTCGCAGGGTTTACAAGGAGTGCTTAGCAACTTCAAAACAGGATTTATAAAATTCGTAGTTTCCTTAGATAAATTCAGATGCTCTCAAAGATGTTTCAAAAGGTTTCACGTTGTGTAAAAATAGACAAAGATTTTCCAGAGCATTATGAATTGTAATGAGTTTTCATAGGTTCTAATAAAGTTTTCAGAGGATGAAAAGCGCATTGTAAAGCTTTTCAAGCAACTTCCGCGGGCTTTTACAGTGATTTCGTAATTTCCCTTGAGTTATGGTTCTGGCCAACTCACCGCAACCAAAATTGGATATCTATTAGGTACTCAAAACGATTATATTCAATAGTTTCGATATAAATTACGCGGATTGTGAATCAAAAGGTAGCATCCGTCATACCAGAAACATTCGGTTTAATTGGATTTTATTGTCTAAACGGCAATCCGCACCTAATGGTTAAATTTGAATTTGATTTCCTCCCTGGCCTAACGCCGAACATATAGGATACGTTCATCTATCAATAAGGGAACATTTCCAACACAATCTCTAATTTACGTCACGCTTTTACAGAAGAAACTGAGTTTTGAGAAATGTAACGATTCATATAAAAAAGAAAGGAGGACTATCCCAAAATATGCAGAATAGTAGATCGATGGGATTGACAATGATCATTTTTGTGTAACGTAATCAAAGGACGCCTCCCAAGCCACACGAGCGTTTGTCACAGCTGGAATGCGAACACCGCATGAAGTTTTGATGCATACTCACCATAGTAACCGGCAATTTTGATGCACGATGTGGCCGGAAACAGCCCGTCCCTGCCCTTCCGGCCACCCATGCAGGGCGACTCCAGTATGGCCGTCGAGTAGTTGTTGTGAAACGGATCGTCACAGGCTTTGTTGGCCCCGTTCATTGACACACATTTGAAGCAATCAATTCCGTTCGCTGGAAAGTGGAGAAAAAAAAGAAACACGTGGGAAAATGGTTAATGCAGGTAGGTAGACACGTATACAAACATATATGACACTTATGTATTTCAATTTGTTGCTTTCATTAACCCTTCATAACCCGTTTCATATTCAAAAGGAATAATTAGATGAACAGTAACATCTGTTGATTCCAATAAAATCAATTATACAATCTTGAAACTTTTTTACTGAATTGTTTTAAGTTTTTGACTTTTTTTATCAGGGATATTTAAATCTATTCATGATGTTTCTACTTATAACAGAATGATTGGTACAATTTAAAACATTGCTTAAAGCCATTTTCCGGTATTTTTTTTGTACGTTTGTATTTTTCGTGATTATTACATTCCAAACATTACATTTTTTCCTAGTATTCTGTGTTAAACATGATAGTGCTCATGCTCATTTGGTAAAACTAACATCTTGTTCTACACTTTTAAATTACTGTGGACGTAATTCTCGTTATAACTGAATGACACATGATGAAGGAATTACACAAAAATGTGTTCTTGAAGATGCATTGAACAAAAAATGTAATTTTAGATGTTGAAGGACATGAAAACTATGGAACTGTGATCGACATTTCCCGAATCAGACACTAACGTATTTACAATTCGACACAAGTTTACGTCATTCGGCTCGCTTCTTATATGTAAACCACTCTGTTCAAAATGACTTTTTCAAAATTACCTGCTGATAGAACTGATGACTAGGTTTGTCAGATTTTAAAATTGGCATAGCCTTGGAATTTTTCAATGCAAAAAATTGGATCAACCCCATTAGGTATGATGTCATTTCGCATAATGCCGTTTGGCATAACGCCATTGGCATAGTAATCATTTAAAATAATGCCGTTTGGCATAACGGACATGGTTCCGGGTCATTTAGCCGAATGCTATTTGGCCGAATGCCGTTTGGCTGAAATTGAAAACAATAGTATACTACAGTTAGCATGAAATCGTAATGAATTTCAAAGAACTTGTTCTGCTTATTCTTAAAGAAAGATAAATCATCATTTATATACAAATAATTAGCACTTTAATGTTAGTTCAAGGAACAGTCAATGCTGAAAGAAGAACGTCCTAAATGTAAGCAGTCATTCACTTCTCTGCTATGGGTGAGAGCTGCCAGTAGAGGATCTCGCATCGCGTTTGTAGCCTTGTAGGCCTCTGACAGTAACTAAAACGTTTTACGATTTAATCGTCCTTCTGCTGGATCGGGTTGCTCCGATCTCTCGAATCGTACTTAGTAAAATATTTCATAGATCTAGCAGTCACAAGTCTTTGTTTCTTTTTTTCACAACGGTGAGCTTCTTCGACGTAAGTGTTCTCTGAGTCGTTCGGTTTACTGCGTTACGCAAGCAACCGTGCAGAGTTCAGTTCACACGTTGCAATCTTAATTTTGAAGGAGAAAAGCATCTCACCTGAGTTAACCGTTAAGCTAAAATATGTTTTGAAAAAGTCTCTTTATGAACAAGCCTAAATTCCAATAACTATGAAAAATACTTCACTCTTAAAAGAATAGCCTATGATTAAAAGAAGGAATAATCTCTTATGAAAATTTAAGCAAGTGTAATGCAAATATTAGTTTTATCAATATAACTACAAAGAACTACCGTAAAATTCCCAATGAAAACATAAGCTAAATTATTGCCGATGTGAATGAAACAAGTTTAACTCGAAAGAAATGCCTATGCTTAAAAGAAGGAAAAATGTATGATGAAATCATTAAAGGCACTTGAAATATTAGAACACCGTTGATAACCCAGAGACGAATCAAGCAACAGCTTAGAACCTTGCGATGTTTGGAGTCCACAACTTCGTCCTGAATATACGGTTCAATTTTATCATTCTCGTCCCGCCAATCATGCAAATCAACAATCAAAGCGTTGTAGCAAATTGATATTTTTTTGTAATTCGGCCAAACGACCCGTTCGGCCAAATGACATTCGGCCAAATGGCGTTAGGCCAAATGGCATTCGCCCAAACAGCCGGACACCTTTTGGCATAATTTAGAGAGTACATTTTCACATATGTATTTTATTCCTATTCAGAACTTTTTTTTATGAACTATTGCTCCAGTATACCAAATCCAATGAGCTCGATTTTCGAGCGTAGCTTGAGTGGCACAGATCCCGAGGAATACTTCAGTAAATCTAGTAATTTCTCCAGTGATTCTGAATATTTCCAGGACTGTTACCAGCCATTTTTCAATGTTTTGAAGAATTTCTTTAGAATTTGGTTCAGAAAATCATAAAGCACTCTAACGCTTCCACAAAGGTTTATTAAAAAAACCTGTTAATGTCAAAAAGTTACAAAAAAAACTGCAATCATTTTCACAGAGAAGATGTCGAAAAATATCCTAGTGATTATCCAGAATTTCTTCCAGATATTTTTGCACTGATTCTTTCACCTATTTCTTCAGTTGTTTTATAAGATTTACCACAGCTCCTACAGGAGCTCTTCTACAATGGTTTGTTACAGAGTTTTTGAATATCGTTTCGACATTTTTTCAAGAAACTCTACGATAATTCCTGCTCCGATTTTTTCATTTATTCTGGACTTTTTCAAAATTCATCCACCATTACTCTCAGAAATTGCTCCAGAACTCCTCAGACATTTTCCGATGAAATCTATTGGAAACTTTTCCAAGAATTCATCGACAAATTTGACCTGTGACACCTCATTAAGATCCACAAGAACTTTCAAATGTCATTTTTACAGCATTTTATCAAAATATTATGGTTGTGGTTCAAACAATTTTATAAAAAAAATCAAATAAAATTTCAAAATCTCCATGTATTCTTCTGAACTTTATTCAAGTTTCCAAACCAGTTAATACTACAGCAATGTTTACAGTTATTGTTCCAATCATTCATAGATAGTTTTTTAAGTATTCTGTCCGAATTTCGTCAAAGAATTTCTTTGAAACATCTAGTAAAAAAAAATCGGATATTGTATTTTTTAGTTATTTTTGCAATTTATCAAGAAAATTCTAAGATGAATTTTATCAACATATGGTTCTTTCCTTGTAGAAATCCGTCAAGGCATACTTAGAACTCTCACAATTCATCTGAGATAACTTTAGGATTTTTTTTTGAAATTTTTCGTAGATAGTTTTGACAATTCTACTCAAAATAATCTGAAAAAAAATCCTTGACATTTCTCTGGAGACATGAATGACTAGAATGACCCTGTATGAATGACTAGAAAAAATTCATGATGAATTCCTTGAGAAATGTCTGAACCAGTATTTGAAAGTGTTCTTAATGGAATCTCCAAAATAATTTCTGTGACAAATTCCGGACTGAGTTTTTGAAGGTATTTAAAACGAATTTCTTGAAAGGATTACTTAGAAAGATTGTGAAAAATCCCAAAACAAACTTTTGAAGGAATGTGCGGAGTAGTATGTGAATGAAATCTACAATCAAACGAGCAGTAAAACTTGTAATGTCACGAATGGAATTTAAAATCTTGTCTGTGGGATGTCCATTAACTACGTGATTTTTTTTTTTGGGATTTCATCCCCCTCCCTCTCGTAAATTTGTATGGACCGTGGTCATGAACAAAAGACCCCCCCACTCCATCCAATAAATGACCACGTAACAATTTTAATTGCAACTGAAGCAAGTAACAAATAAAAATGTTAATTTTATGGATTATACCAACTGGCCGTTATGCCAAATGGCTTTTATGCCATATGGCATTATGCCAAACGACATTATGACAAATTACTTTATCCCAGAGTCAAAAAAAAAATCCATTAGAATTAATAAATCAGGAATGGACTGAAGGCACGCTACCAGAAGAGTGGAAGCACAGCCTTGTAGTCCCCATACCCAAGAGTTCCGGACCGGCTAACAGTACCACCAGCTACCGCCCGATAGCACTCACCAGCTGTGCATGCAAAATTGCAGAACGGATGGCAAATCGTCGGCTGATGGAGCATCTTGAGTCCAATGGCCTACTAGGGTACAGCCAACATGCATTTCGCCCAGGGTATGGTACCGGGACTTACCTAACGAATCTCGGAAGTATCCTAGAAGACGCAATGAAGGCGCAGGAACACGTGGAAATCGTATCCCTCGACCTTGCCAAGGCATACAACCGAGCCTGGGCCCCTAACATCCTTAAGCAACTAGTAGAATGGGGAGTATCCGGTAACCTATTGAATTTCATAAAGAATTTCCTCACAAACCGAACCTTCGAGGTCCTGATAGGAAATCACCGATCGAAAGTCACGAGGGAGGAGACCGGAGTGCCTCAAGGCTCTGTGATTTCGGTTACACTCTTCCTCGTAGCCATGAGTGAGCTCTTTCTGGTGCTACCGAAAGGAGTATATATATTGGTATACGCGGACGACATCTTGCTCCTGGTCACCGGAAAACATCCCCGTTCAATCCGCCGGAAGATGCAAGCGGCAGTGAATGCCGTCACCAAATGGGCTGGCAACACGGGCTTTGACATCGCGCCCGAAAAGAGCTCAAGACTTCACATCTGCAACTCAAATCACCGCCCACCAAAAACACCTAGGGTAACGTTCGTATTTTGGACCCCCTAAGGAAATGATTTTAGTTTTTTGTTCCAATTAGTTAATTGCACAGCGCAACCAAGTCAAAAACATGCCAAAATGTAGAGAATAACTTCCTCTACAAGATAAAAATGATTATACGGTTATGTAGGATCCATAAAACGTCGAAAATGATTGAATTGTGAAGCACTGTTTTTCATTATTTTGGACACACCAATACATTTTGGACCCTCAAAGTATATATTTTGGACCCCCGGCATTTTTTATCGTTTGGCAACAAAGTCCACGACACTGGTTGTATAATATGCTTGCCCATAGTCTACTCAATCGATTGACAATGGTAAATCGAAGAAATTCTACGCCTTTAGTTCAGAAATTTGAAAACAGTTTTTGTTTACATTTGAAAAATTTCTGACGGCTTCAATTTCTGGGTGAAAGGTGTTGTAACGGTTACATAGATGAACCGATTAAATTAAATTAATTTCAGATAAAATAAACACATTTTCTATGTACAAACGGTGGATGCAATTGCGGAATAGTCCTATTTTAACAATGTCATGCAAATTGAGTTGGTATTTCGATTTGAACTGGGAAATTTGCAGGAAAATGGCTCAGGGGGTCCAAATATATAGGGGTCCAAAATATATTGGTTACCTATAACGGCCAACGGAAGACGGTCGCCTTGAAAAAAACACTTGAAGTGCTGGGAGTGACGCTTGATCGAAAACTTTCTTTCCACAGTCACTTTTCGCGGTCAAGGAGAGTTGTACAAACCGTGTCAACTTGATCCGTAGCATATCATCCAAACGGACGCGCAGCGACCGCGCTACGCGACACCGGGTGGCCGACGCCGTAATTTGTAGTCGCCTCTTCTACGAAATCGAGATTACCAGCCGCGCACAGGACAATCTAGTGAAAACACTGGCGCCAACCTACAACAACACATCCGTGCGATCTCTGAACTACCGTAATCCGGGGTAACATTGATCATTTTTTGAATATTTCTCAAATATTTTGTTTGAAAATGCAAATGTTGCAAATTTTATATTTTTAAAACAGGTACTGCCACCCATAGCTCGAGACTATATACAGCATTTTCTTTTTTGAAAGATTTAAGCATGTTTAAAAAAAATGTTTTAAGTGATTTTTTGATTAAGCTGATTTGGGGTAACATTGATCACCTATGTGAACAATGTTCGGTAATATTGAAATGTCATTACTTACTCAAATCATGGCCCCGAAGCCAAATATGAAGGCCAAAGCTTACAAGTCATTTACTTTTTGAGTTATTTTGAAATTAAAAATACCTCGACTTACGGAATACGCCTAAAGGTAGGCAATTTTAAGGGAATTCTAAATTCTTTACAGTAATTCGTCAATGTTACCTAATTGAGCATACTTATGAAAGTTTTGACAACGGAATCGTTTTTGGATGCCATTTTTAGTAAGAACCACACTTTCCTTGCTCATATCGTTAGCAGAACTTGTGTGATACATGAATGTTCGGTAGTATCATCCCTACCCATTGAAATAATTTATTTCGAAAAGTTGACAAATTTACGCAAAAGATAAACGCCAATTTACGCAAAAATCTTCAACTTTCATTAGCTTATGAATATAAAAAAGAGAAGCTCCATTCATGATTTGGAAATTATACATCAATAAATGGCGATACGAACTTTTTTGGAGATGGGTCATTCCGATCAATGTTACCGCGCTGATCATGATACCCCGGATTACGGGTACTACCTTCCACTCCTGCTGACTAGTTTGCGCAGAAGCCGGTGTGTTACCTTTCCGGTATAAACCCGCTTTGACCCTCGGAAACCGCTATCTGGAAAGGACCAAGGAAGATGGCAGACTTGCATCCTCGAAGAGAATGCGAATCTGCTCTTAACGCTGTGGCCAGCATCAGCTTCCTCCGGTGGCAGGCTCCACGAATCAGACCAGAAGCTGGTCGGCCAAGAGACCCCAGATAGCCAAAACATTAAGACCCATTTCCGGAGACATGCAACCCCACGGAAGTACAGACTGTTTTCAGAGAGTACTACACAGAAATTCAATTGGCACGAGGTCGATACACGACGGTCCGAACTAGCG
>NW_018735873.1:0-24567 GCF_002204515.2 Aedes aegypti
CATATCCAAGCATGATACTGATTTACGAGGCCGCAAGTTGACTTATATTGCAGCGAGCAAAAAAATATGGCCCATTAGATTTCCATTTAGATGCAACAGGAGGAGCCTGGTCCGATCCGCGGAGAAATTCGGTAAACAAGGAACTTTTTTTGATGGCACAGCATAAAATAACTAGATTTCCATGCCATGCTTCTGATATTAAAATGACGAGTTTTCCATGGCAGAATTCTTCACGTCTGATCAGCATTCTGCTAACATTCAAATTTTCTTTCAGAAAGTTGGTAAACTTTGGTCAAAATCGTTTACCAGAAGACCACTGAATTCCATCTTTCATACCATAGTGATAGATTTCTCTGCCGCCTACAATGAAGCTATATCAAGGCAGTAAATTTATTAACATTAGTAAACTATTTACTTGAATGTCACCGACTTTTACAAAGACGGAAAGAAAATCCGAATACACCGATCGATATCGTTATCATTCGCTTATGCACGTCGCACTTGTCAAAAGCCATATATGACGATGTTGATAAAATATTATTCCAAACAAAAAAAACCGACAAAGTTTAATTTGCAAATAGCATTGTCCACATTGTTTGATGTGTACGAAATAGATGATGTATATAGTCTTTTAGAAGCATTATGGAGCTTCATGATCCATGACAACACATCTTCATACACATTATTAAAAACAATCGTGGACAAATATGGAACTAATATGGATAACGATATTTGTGAGCCAGAAGCATACAGTGAAGATGGCTTTAAGAAAGAATTGATGAACGAAGATGTTTCGGAATTGAAAACTATTTATGAAGCAAGCCCATTCTACAGAATAGCATATAACGATTTTGAGGCTTTACTTCACAAGAGCAATTCAAGTATCGACGAGTTTGCTAAACATAATCCAAAACTGTCGGACTTCATTCACAATATACTACAAAAATACATAACGTATATTGTAATGCTCTCCCCCGTTCTTTCTTATAAAACATCTGTATCGTTGCAAGAAAAATCACAAAAAGTGGCCATTAGAGCAAACAATGGACTAATAGAGGCACACCACAAGGACACGAAAACAGATATTAGAAATTCAGTCATTGTTGGCAATCCGCCTATAAGACTGGATGATCACATCAATCACATATTCAAAAAAGATGTGGAAACTAAAATAAAAAAGTTCAACCTCTCTATTCCCAATTCAAGAGCAACACGGAACATAAAAAAAAGGAACAGCATTTCTAACCACAAAACTATTAAAGCTACCCCTTCCTCAATAAGCAACCCAAGCTCTATTACATGTTCACCGTTGAATTCTACAAAAGAGAAAAAATCTCTAACCAATATGCGTATCTCGGATTTGAAAAAATCAAAAGAAACTTATAAAAAAAGGTCATTGAAATATGAAAATGTGACACCAAAATCTAAGAAGAGAAAGTTAGACCGAGAACTATTTCCGATTGAGAGTATGGAACCCTATTACACTCAACAAAAACAAAAAATGATATGAACGATGAAGTTTGCAATGCTTCTACAAGTGCATTTACCCATGAAAAATCAGTCAACATCACAGATTTTGATTTCGAAGATAAAGACAAATCTAGATTGTCAACTATATTCGAAGAGACGGATCTATCGATCAACAAACTAGTTGATCGATACCCCATTGACCCAAAATCTTGAATTTGAAGGAAATAATTTGACCGGCGAAAGCTTTGTAAATCCAATAGCATCATCCACGCCCGTCCATTTCAATCAAAGAAAATTGAGTGTTCCTTTCAGTTCTCCAAAAACACAAAATGAGGTGAATGAAGAAACCAAATCAAGGTTATCTACTATTCTGGCAATTTTTTACAACCATTTTTAATTTTTTCATCAATTTTGAAAATTTCCATAAAATAAAGTCTCAGCCGTCGCCTCTCAATTTCCCAATTGAGGGTCAATTTGAGGTCTATACTTAAGATCTGAGAGGGTTTCGTCAAAATTTTATCGTGGCAGTTTTTGCCAAACGACGAATAAAGATGGCAATTTTTACAACCATTTTTAATTTTTTTCATCAATTTCGAAAATTTCCATAAAATAAAGTCTCAGCCGTCGCCTCTCAATTTCCCAATTGAGGGTCAATTTGAGGTCTATACTAAAGATCTGAGAGGGTTTCGTCAAAATTTTATCGTGCAGTTTTTGCCAAACGACGAATAAAGATGGCAATTTTTTACAACCATTTTTAATTTTTTTCATCAATTTTGAAAATTTCCATAAAATAAAGTCTCAGCCGTCGCCTCTCAATTTCCCAATTGAGGGTCAATTTGAGGTCTATACTAAAGATCTGAGAGGGTTTCGTCAAAATTTTATCGTGCAGTTTTTGCCAAACGACGAATAAAATGGTTATTATTAACAACCATTTTTAATTTTTTCATCAATTTTGAAAATTTCCATAAAATAAAGTCTCAGCCGTCGCCTCTCAATTTCCCAATTGAGGGTCAATTTGAGGTCCTATACTAAAGATCTGAGAGGGTTTCGTCAAAATTTTATCGTGCAGTTTTTGCCAAACGACGAATAAAAATGGTTATTATTAACAACCATTTTTAATTTTTTTCATCAATTTTGAAAATTTCCATAAAATAAAGTCTCAGCCGTCGCCTCTCAATTTCCCAATTGAGGGTCAATTTGAGGTCTATACTAAAGATCTGAGAGGGTTTCGTCAAAATTTTATCGTGCAGTTTTTGCCAAACGACGAATAAAAATGGTTATTATTAACAACCATTTTTAATTTTTTTCATCAATTTTGAAAATTTCCATAAAATAAAGTCTCAGCCGTCGCCTCTCAATTTCCCAATTGAGGGTCAATTTGAGGTCTATACGAAAGATCTGAGAGGGTTTCGTCAAAATTTTATCGTGCAGTTTTTGCCAAACGACGAATAAAAATGGTTATTATTAACAACCATTTTTAATTTTTTTCATCAATTTTGAAAATTTCCATAAAATAAAGTCTCAGCCGTCGCCTCTCAATTTCCCAATTGAGGGTCAATTTGAGGTCTATACGAAAGATCTGAGAGGGTTTCGTCAAAATTTTATCGTAGCAGTTTTTGCCAAACGACGAATAAAGATGGCAATTTTTACAACCATTTTTAATTTTTTTTCATCAATTTTGAAAATGTCCATAAAAATAAAGTCTCAGCCGTCGCCTCTCAATTTCCCAATTGAGGGTCAATTTGAGGTCTATACTAAAGATCTGAGAGGGTTTCGTCAAATTTTATCGTGCAGTTTTTGCCAAACGACGAACAAGATGGCAAATTTTAACAACCATTTCTAATTTTTTTCATCAATTTTGAAAATTTCCATAAAATAAAGTCTCAGCCGTCGCCTCTCAATTTCCCAATTGAGGGTCAATTTGAGGTCTATACTAAAGATCTGAGAGGGTTTCGTCAAAATTTTATCGTGCAGTTTTTGCCAAACGACGAACAAAGATGGCAATTTTTAACAACCGTTTCTAATTTTTTTCATCAATTTGAAAATTTCCATAAAATAAAGTCTCAGCCGTCGCCTCTCAATTTCCCAATTGAGGGTCAATTTGAGGTCTATACTAAAGATCTGAGAGGGTTTCGTCAAATTTTATCGTGCAGTTTTTGCCAAACGACGAACAAAGATGGCAATTTTTAACAACCATTTTAATTTTTTTCATCAATTTTGAAAATTTCCATAAAATAAAGTCTCAGCCGTCGCCTCTCAATTTCCCAATTGAGGGTCAATTTGAGGTCTATACTAAAGATCTGAGAGGGTTTCGTCAAAATTTTATCGTGCAGTTTTTGCCAAACGACGAACAAAGATGGCAATTTTTAACAACCATTTCTAATTTTTTTCATCAATTTTGAAAATTTCCATAAAATAAAGTCTCAGCCGTCGCCTCTCAATTTCCCAATTGAGGGTCAATTTGAGGTCTATACTAAAGATCTGAGAGGGTTTCGTCAAAATTTTATCGTGCAGTTTTTGCCAAACGACGAACAAAGATGGCAATTTTTAACAACCATTTCTAATTTTTTTCATCAATTTTGAAAATTTCCATAAAATAAAGTCTCAGCCGTCGCCTCTCAATTTCCCAATTGAGGGTCAATTTGAGGTCTATACGAAAGATCTGAGAGGGTTTCGTCAAAATTTTATCGTGCAGTTTTTGCCAAACGACGAACAAAGATGGCAATTTTTAACAACCGTTTCTAATTTTTTTCATCAATTTTGAAAATTTCCATAAAATAAAGTCTCAGCCGTCGCCTCTCAATTTCCCAATTGAGGGTCAATTTGAGGTCTATACGAAAGATCTGAGAGGGTTTCGTCAAAATTTTATCGTGCAGTTTTTGCCAA
This sequence comes from Aedes aegypti, assembly GCF_002204515.2. Taxonomy (NCBI): domain Eukaryota; kingdom Metazoa; phylum Arthropoda; class Insecta; order Diptera; family Culicidae; genus Aedes; species Aedes aegypti. The sequence goes on from NW_018735873.1 coordinate 4,357, forward strand.
ACGACGAACAAAGATGGCAATTTTTAACAACCATTTTTAATTTTTTTCATCAATTTTGAAAATTTCCATAAAATAAAGTCTTAGCCGTCGCCTCTCAATTTCCCAATTGAGGGTCAATTTGAGGTCTATACTAAAGATCTGAGAGGGTTTCGTCAAAATTTTATCGTGCAGTTTTTGCCAAACGACGAACAAAGATGGCAATTTTTAACAACCGTTTTCTAATTTTTTCATCAATTTTGAAAATTTCCATAAAATAAAGTCTCAGCCGTCGCCTCTCAATTTCCCAATTGAGGGTCAATTTGAGGTCTATACTAAAGATCTGAGAGGGTTTCGTCAAAATTTTATCGTGCAGTTTTTGCCAAACGACGAACAAAGATGGCAATTTTTAACAAGCCATTTTTAATTTTTTTCATCAATTTTGAAAAATTTCCATAAAATAAAGTCTTAGCCGTCGCCTCTCAATTTCCCAATTGAGGGTCAATTTGAGGTCTATACTAAAGATCTGAGAGGGTTTCGTCAAAATTTTATCGTGCAGTTTTTGCCAAACGACGAACAAAGATGGCAATTTTTAACAACCATTTCTAATTTTTTTCATCAATTTTGAAAATTTCCATAAAATAAAGTCTCAGCCGTCGCCTCTCAATTTCCCAATTGAGGGTCAATTTGAGGTCTATAGTAAAGATCTGAGAGGGTTTTGTCAAAATTTTATCGTGCAGTTTTTGCCAAAACGACGAACAAAGATGGCAATTTTTAACAACCATTTTAATTTTTTTCATCAATTTTGAAAATTTCCATAAAATAAAGTCTTAGCCGTCGCCTCTCAATTTCCCAATTGAGGGTCAATTTGAGGTCTATACTAAAGATCTGAGAGGGTTTCGTCAAAATTTATCGTGCAGTTTTTGCCAAACGACGAACAAGATGGCAATTTTTAACAACCATTTCTAATTTTTTTCATCAATTTTGAAAATTTCCATAAAATAAAGTCTCAGCCGTCGCCTCTCAATTTCCCAATTGAGGGTCAATTTGAGTCTATACTAAAGATCTGAGAGGGTTTCGTCAAAATTTTATCGTGCAGTTTTTGCCAAACGACGAACAAAGATGGCAATTTTTAACCACCGTTTCTAATTTTTTTCATCAATTTTGAAAATTTCCATAAAATAAAGTCTCAGTCGTCGCCTCTCAATTTCCCAATTGAGGGTCAATTTGAGGTCTATACTAAAGATCTGAGAGGGTTTCGTCAAAATTTTATCGTGCAGTTTTGCCAAACGACGAATAAAGATGGCAATTTTTTACAACCATTTTTAATTTTTTCATCAATTTTGAAAATTTCCATAAAATAAAGTCTCAGCCGTCGCCTCTCAATTCCCAATTGAGGGTCAATTTGAGGTCTATACTAAAGATCTGAGAGGGTTTCGTCAAAATTTTATCGTGCAGTTTTTGCCAAACGACGAACAAAGATGGCAATTTTTAAAAACCATTTTTATTTTTTTCATCAATTTCGAAAATTTCCATAAAATAAAGTCTCAGCCGTCGCCTCTCAATTTCCCAATTGAGGGTCAATTGAGGTCTATACTTAAGATCTGAGAGGGTTTCGTCAAATTTTATCGTGCAGTTTTTGCCAAACGACGAATAAAGATGGCAATTTTTTACAAGTTTATATGATAAACGATGAATATAAGTATCTGGTTCAATTGACATCAATATCAATGATTTAAATTGATCTTTATCTTTTCTTAAATCTGATCCAGCTTCCGCAGCTATTTTACGTATCGTATCCACAGATGTACATTTACCAAGATCATTTAGTTTTTTTAAACGATCTGATGGAAGTTTAGTCACTTGTTCTTGGCGAAAATCCTTATGCCTTTTACCAAGTAAATCATTTTTTATTTCCACCCTCTCTTTACCACGAATTTGAGCCGCCATACGATCAGGATGGTTGATGTTTTTTATATCTTGCATTATTCGGAATTCGATGTCAGCAGCATCTTTTATTTTAAAAGTGCTAATTATTATGAACCGTTTGCACGCTTCATGCATGCATACTGCATGTATCTTAATAGTGCGATATTGTTTCTTCAACGGTAGAGAATCTTTTTTATTTACAACGTACATAACGCACTCAGGGTTAATACGTCTTATCAAATCTTGATATCCTGTGATTTGTCTCTTGTCATTTGTATTATTTGTAAATTTCCTGCAATGATGTAATTTTTTATATGATATTAGACGTTTAGTGACAGGATCAATCAGATCATTAAATTGTTCTCGAGTGATACAGAATTTGAGGCCAGAATCATGGAAGTCTCTAATGCAAAATTTCATTTTTCTGTTGTTACGGCAAGACAAATTTTCATCTTTAGACGTATGTCCAATTGATTTGTCAAGCTTACCCTCAGCATCATGCAAACAAAATTCTCTGATTATTTGGCTATTCAACAAGAAATCATCACTGTTTGATTCCCAGCCCCCTCAACAATAACCCCGCCCAGTTGCTCAATGATTCACTATATGGAGTGATGATGGAGCCCCAACATCTATCCTCCACTGTGGTCGGAGAGCGACTGAGGCAAATGATCCTCTTCGCAGGCATTCCTGCACACAATTCAAAGATACACGGCGAAACAAACCCAGGCATCGAACAATGGACTATGGCTTGGAAAAATAGATAGACTACGTCGCCCGATAGGTAGGCAACCAGAACTACATCAACTGCTGCAACAACAGATACGCTCTCCGCATCTCGATATGAGACGATCAACAAGAGTACGAATTATAAATAAATCTTAGGCTCATACAATACAATTGTACACAGTCATTAGGCAATTCAGCCCAGTGGTGCCCAAAGTGGACGAGTGGCTATCCAAATAAAAGTTAAGGAAAAAAAAAAAAAAAAAGAAATCATCACTGCTGTCCTTAATCTGAAGATTGTTTTTTGTTTCTGTATGTTTTTGATCAATTTGAATGCAGGATAACTCTCCTGTTGACTCGTTGAGTGCGTAATCTGAGCCATGTAAATTAAATTCTTCAATTACATTACTATTGAGAACTAGGTCCTCAATGCTAATCAATGTTTTATGTAATGATACGTCGCATGATTTTTGTCAAGCCTAGATTTACTAGTGTTTTGTTCCGACATACAGTCAAACAATTCGTTATTTTCAAAAACGTTATTCTCGTAGGTTATTAACAACCATTTTTAATTTTTTTCATCAATTTTGAAAATTTCCATAAATAAAGTCTCAGCCGTCGCCTCTCAATTTCCCAATTGAGGGTCAATTTGAGGTCTATACTAAAGATCTGAGAGGGTTTCGTCAAAATTTTATCGTGCAGTTTTTGCCAAACGACGAATAAAGATGGCAATTTTTAACAACCATTTTTAATTTTTTTCATCAATTTCGAAAATTTCCATAAAATAAAGTCTTAGCCGTCGCCTCTCAATTTCCCAATTGAGGGTCAATTTGAGGTCTATACTAAAGATCTGAGAGGGTTTCGTCAAAATTTTATCGTGCAGTTTTTGCCAAACGACGAACAAAGATGGCAATTTTTAACAACCATTTTAAATTTTTTTCATCAATTTCGAAAATTTCCATAAAATAAAGTCTCAGCCGTCGCCTCTCAATTTCCCAATTGAGGGTCAATTTGAGGTCTATACTAAAGATCTGAGAGGATTTCGTCAAAATTTTATCGTGCAGTTTTTGCCAAACGACGAACAAAGATGGCAATTTTTAACAACCATTTTTATTTTTTTTTTCATCAATTTCGAAAATTTCAATAAAATAAAGTCTCAGCCGTCGCCTCTCAATTTCCCAATTGAGGGTCAATTTGAGGTCTATACTAAAGATCTGAGAGGGTTTCGTCAAAATTTTATCGTGCAGTTTTTGCCAAACAACGAAAAAAAATGGCAATTTTTAAAAACCATTTTTATTTTTTTTCATCAATTTCGAAAATTTCCATAAAATAAAGTCTCAGCCGTCGCCTCTCAATTTCCCAATTGAGGGTCAATTTGAGGTCTATACTTAAGATCTGAGAGGGTTTCGTCAAAATTTTATCGTGCAGTTTTTGCCAAACGACGAATAAAGATGGCAATTTTTTACAACCATTTTTAATTTTTTTCATCAATTTTGAAAATTTCCATAAAATAAAGTCTCAGCCGTCGCCTCTCAATTTCCCAATTGAGGGTCAATTTGAGGTCTATACTAAAGATCTGAGAGGGTTTCGTCAAAATTTTATCGTGCAGTTTTTGCCAAACGACGAACAAAGATGGCAATTTTTAACAACCATTTTTATTTTTTTTCATCAATTTCGAAAATTTCCATAAAATAAAGTCTCAGCCGTCGCCTCTCAATTTCCCAATTGAGGGTCAATTTGAGGTCTAAACTAAAGATCTGAGAGAGTTTCGTCAAAATTTTATCGTGCAGTTTTTGCCAAACGACGAACAAAGATGGTTATAATTAACAACCATTTTTAATTTGTTTCATCAATTTTGAAAATTTCCATAAAATAAAGTCTTAGCCGTCGCCTCTCAATTTCTCAATTGAGGGTCAATTTGAGGTCTATACTAAAGATCTGAGAGGGTTTCGTCAAAATTTTATCGTGCAGTTTTTGCCAAACGACGAATAAAGATGGCAATTTTTAACAACCATTTTTAATTTTTTTCATCAATTTTGAAAATTTCCATAAAATAAAGTCTTAGCCGTCGCCTCTCAATTTCCCAATTGAGGGTCAATTTGAGGTCTATACTAAAGATCTGAGAGGGTTTCGTCAAAATTTTATCGTGCAGTTTTTGCCAAACGACGAATAAAGATGGCAATTTTTAACAACCATTTTTAATTTTTTTCATCAATTTTGAAAATTTCCATAAAATAAAGTCTCAGCCGTCGCCTCTCAATTTCCCAATTGAGGGTCAATTTGAGGTCTATACTAAAGATCTGAAAGGGTTTCGTCAAAATTTTATCGTGCAGTTTTTGCCAAACGACGAATAAAAATGGTTATTATTAACAACCATTTTTAATTTTTTTCATCAATTTTGAAAATTTCCATAAAATAAAGTCTCAGCCGTCGCCTCTCAATTTCCCAATTATAGACCTCAAATACTGAAGATCTGAGAGGGTTTCGTCAAAATTTTATCGTGCAGTTTTTGCCAAACGACGAACAAAGATGGCAATTTTTAACAACCATTTTTTTTTCATCAATTTCGAAAATTTCCATAAAATAAAGTCTCAGCCGTCGCCTCTCAATTTCCCAATTGAGGGTCAATTTGAGGTCTATACTAAAGATCCGAGAGGGTTTCGTCAAAATTTTATCGTGCAGTTTTTGCCAAACGACGAATAAAAATGGTTATTATTAACAACCATTTTGAATTTTTTTCATCAATTTTGAAAATTTCCGTAAAATAAAGTCTCAGCCGTCGCCTCTCAATTTCCCAATTGAGGGTCAATTTGACGTCTATACTAAAGATCTGAGAGGGTTTCGTCAAAATTTTATCGTGCAGTTTTTGCCAAACGACGAACAAAGATGGCAATTTTTAACAACCATTTTTATTTTTTTTCATCAATTTCGAAAATTTCCATAAAATAAAGTCTCAGCCGTCGCCTCTCAATTTCCCAATTGAGGGTCAATTTGAGGTCTATACTAAAGATCTGAGAGGGTTTCGTCAAAATTTTATCGTGCAGTTTTTGCCAAACGACGAATAAAAATGGTTATTATTAACAACCATTTTTAATTTTTTTCATCAATTTTGAAAATTTCCATAAAATAAAGTCTCAGCCGTCGCCTCTCAATTTCCCAATTGAGGGTCAATTTGAGGTCTATACTAAAGATCTGAGAGGGTTTCGTCAAAATTTTATCGTGCAGTTTTTGCCAAACAACGAACAAAGATGGCAATTTTTAAACACCATTTTTATTTTTTTTCATCAATTTCGAAAATTTCCATAAAATAAAGTCTCAGCCGTCGCCTCTCAATTTACCAATTGAGGGTCAATTTGAGGTCTATACGAAAGATCTGAGAGGGTTTCGTCAAAATTTTATCGTGCAGTTTTTGCCAAACGACGAACAAAGATGGCAATTTTTAACAACCATTTTTATTTTTTTTCATCAATTTTGAAAATTTCCATAAAATAAAGTCTTAGCCGTCGCCTCTCAATTTCCCAATTGAGGGTCAATTTGAGGTCTATACTAAAGATCTGAGAGGGTTTCGTCAAAATTTTATCGTGCAGTTTTTGCCAAACGACGAACAAAGATGGCAATTTTTAACAACCATTTTTATTTTTTTTCATCAATTTCGAAAATTTCCATAAAATAAAGTCTCAGCAGTCGCCTCTCAATTTCCCAATTGAGGGTCAATTTGAGGTCTATACTAAAGATCTGAGAGGGTTTCGTCAAAATTTTATCGTGCAGTTTTTGCCAAACGACGAACAAAGATGGCAATTTTTAACAACCATTTTTATTTTTTTTCATCAATTTCGAAAATTTCCATAAAATAAAGTCTCAGCCGTCGCCTCTCAATTTCCCAATTGAGGGTTAATTTGAGGTCTATACTAAAGATCTGAGAGGGTTTCGTCAAAATTTTATCGTGCAGTTTTTGCCAAACGACGAATAAAGATGGCAATTTTTTACAACCATTTTTAATTTTTTTCATCAATTTCGAAAATTTCCATAAAATTAAGTCTCAGCCGTCGCCTCTCAATTTCCCAATTGAGGGTCAATTTGAGGTCTATACTAAAGATCTGAGAGGGTTTCGTCAAAATTTTATCGTGCAGTTTTTGCCAAACGACGAATAAAAATGGTTATTATTAACAACCATTTTTAATTTTTTTCATCAATTTTGAAAATTTCCATAAAATAAAGTCTCAGCCGTCGCCTCTCAATTTCCCAATTGAGGGTCAATTTGAGGTCTATACTAAAGATCTGAGAGGGTTTCGTCAAAATTTTATCGTGCAGTTTTTGCCAAACGACGAACAAAGATGGCAATTTTTAACAATCATTTTTTTTTTCATCAATTTCGAAAATTTCCATAAAATAAAGTCTCAGCCGTCGCCTCTCAATTTCCCAATTGAGGGTCAATTTGAGGTCTATACTAAAGATCTGAGAGGGTTTCGTCAAAATTTTATCGTGCAGTTTTTGCCAAACGACGAATAAAAATGGTTATTATTAACAACCATTTTTAATTTTTTTCATCAATTTTGAAAATTTCCATAAAATAAAGTCTCAGCCGTCGCCTCTCATTTTCCCAATTGAGGGTCAATTTGAGGTCTATGTAGAGAATAAAGAACGATATGAACAATAAAACTGTTAAAAAATAACTTGTTTTTAAATTAGTAGTTTGGTATTATTTAAAAATAGCTGATTCACATATCCCATACAGTAGGGTCTGGCCTTTTTGCGAATTATCCACTCCGTTGTAAAAGAGGTGTGGCTTACTCTGCTCGAGAACGTGAATAGCAGAGGCAAAAATCGCGTTGAGGTTTCCCTGCCAACGAACAAAGCAATGAAATAAAACAGTGACACCATTGCATTCACACCTCATTCGTATCACGGACGGCAAAGCGAACGGGTCATCGTCGGAATCGGGTTGAGACTTCCCCGACAGCAGTGAAGAACAGCAAAAGAGAGGTGCGATCGCTCGCGCAGCTCATTCGTATCACGGACGGCAAAGCGAACGGGTCATCGTCGGAATCGGGTTGAGACTTCCCCGACAGCAGTGAAGAACAGCAAAAGAGAGGTGCGATCGCTCGCGCAGCTCATTCGTATCACGGACGGCAAAGCGAACGGGTCATCGTCGGAATCGGGTTGAGACTTCCCCGACAGCAGTGAAGAACAGCAAAAGAGAGGTGCGATCGCTCGCGCAGCTCATTCGTATCACGGACGGCAAAGCGAACGGGTCACCATCGGAATCGGGTTGAGACTTCCCCGACAGCAGCGAAGAACAGCAAAAGAGAGGTGCGATCGCTCGCGCAGCTCATTCGTATCACGGACGGCAAAGCGAACGGGTCACCATCGGAATCGGGTTGAGACTTCCCCGACAGCAGCGAAGAACAGCAAAAGAGAGGTGCGATCGCTCGCGCAGCTCATTCGTATCACGGACGGCAAAGCGATCGGGTCATCACTGAAATCGGATCGAGACTTCTCCGACAGCAGCGAAAAGCAGAAGAGTGGTGCGATTGCTCGTGCAACCCATTCTTGTTTCGGTCGGTTCGTTTTGAAGGATTGTCATCATAATGGAGAGTCACAAGTTCGTCAGGGCACCTACCGAATCGGGGTCCGCCGACTACGACAATGGCGCAGAAGGTTCGAGAACCACTACCGATCAGGAGAGGTAAGCAACAAAGATCCAAAGCTATTGTTACTATGAAGTAAACTGGAACTGTAGTCGAGGCAGAATCCGGTTAATTGACCTCTGATAGTCGAGGCAGAGTATCTGAATTGTTGATTGATTTAACAGGTCTGTAGTCGAGGCAGTCCTGTTAGTAAGAACATAAGAAAGAGAATAATCGGAACTGTAGTCGAGGCAGTTTCCTGATTTGATATGCAATGTGGATAATGAGGATATTCTGCTCTTTCTTGTTTCAGAACAAACTCTAAATCAAAGAAGATTTCGAGAAGGAAGCTTATGGAGGAACTGATAGCGCTCAAAACCGAATTGGTTCTTGCACGGGCTGAAAGAGACCAGTTACTTCGAGAAAAGGAAATCGGTGATAAAGGAATCGATCTATCAAGCCCCAGTGAGGATTCCAATGATCATCCGAAATCAGAAAACGAGTCTCTGATGGTAACAATGAACCATATGTCTCTTGGCTCGTTGAACATCCCGGAATGCAAGCCGTCGGAGGGCGAGAATGATGTGGACAAAAAAGCATACGAGCACTGGAAGGAGATAATCTCGGCATCTTTCAACCTGGTTCACGCAACTGACGAACAGGCAAAAATGGATATCTTCAAGATCAAAGCCGGGGCGCAACTTTTGGAGGTAATGCGAGGAACATCTTCTACAACAGACATGCCGGAAGAACGAACTCATCCGTTTTCCAATGCAATCGCTCGGCTGGATCGATATTTTGGATCGAGGACCTATATCATTGGGCAACGCGGCAAGCTGATGAATACTGTCCAAATCAAAGGAGAATCGAACGTTGCCTTTGTTCGGCGAGTTGCAGCTGCCGCGAAACTATGCGACTACAAAGGTGACGAAGAAATGGAGGCTATTGCGCGAACTCTTGTCAAGGGATCAAGCGACAAGCGAGTACGTGTTTTGGCTCATCGTAATTGGGTCAACCAAGGTGACATGAATAGCTTGATTGCGTTAGTCAGGGATCGTGAGATGGAGGTTTCCAATGAGGAGGAATACCAGAAGCTAAATCGCCACAACACGGCAGCAGTAGCGATGGTGTCGCAAGATTCAGTTCGACAACCCCAATTCCGGCGTGGAGCAACAACACGATTCCGTGGCAATCAAAGAGGCAAAGCAATATACCAGCGGGCACAATCTCACCATCAGGGTTCGTCTAGAAGCTCCTGTTGGCGATGCGCCAGTATGTATCATGGCCCCGCAGAATGTCCCAACCTGGATAAAGTATGCCACAATTGTAACCGGCGAGGTCATCTAGCTCGCACCTGTTCAGTTGTGGCTCGTCAAGGGATTGGTCAAAAGCGTGCACGCAGTGGAGCGGATGAAGATGAACCAAGACCGAAGCTTGCAGCGATTACTCAAAACGGCGAAGACAAGGAAGAGGCAGCGCAAGACTTTGTGAAGGTAGAATAATAGTAGATAATATTTTAAGCGTTTTATCTCACATTTGGACTGAATTTGTTTGGCATAATGACGATTTGATGTAATGTTGAATTTAAATAAAAATAATTAATTAAAATCGATAAACTCAAACGAAAAAAAAAGTTTTAATTATTGGGTGAAGAAATTCTTGATACGGGTTCTCGGTTGACTCAATTTATCATTCGGAAACGTTGTTTGTAGTTGGGAGTTTATTTGAGGTCTCCATCAAGTGAAATATTAGGTTCGAATATTGTTCCGTGTGTAGTATGAGCGGAGACAAATCGAAGGAGATGGAAAATATTATTTGCGGCAGGTTTTCACCCAAGGTATTCCGGTCAACCAGTTCATGATTTTCAATAGCGATTTGTTTTCAATCTTCGGCGATCGCCATTATTGGACAAAGAACAATAAAAAAAAAAATTGTAACGCTGGTTAATCGGGATAACCGTTGCATAAGTTTTGCATGCCTCATTTACCAACAAAACAGTCTAAATTGGCATTATGAATTTTCTGCACTTATTTGGTTTTAAATGTGAGATAAGACTACTAAGTTGTATAATGCGTCGCAATATTTATAATTCGTTCGTTTTCAGACCGACAACGACAAATTTGAGTCTAGCATAATCAGCCAAAGTACTAATAAGTTGATATGTAGTGTTCCTGCATGGAATCCGCTTACAGAAGAAGATGCATATGTTGTCGGCTATGTTGCTGGAGCGCGAGTCATTTTCTTCATTGACTCTGGAGCACAAGTTAATACAATCGCAAGGAAGATATGGGACAAAATGCTACAGAACGAGTCCACTATGAACAAGTTGCACGAATTAAGCGAGATATCGGATAAGAAACTGCATGCCTATGCTTCACCTGGGGAAATCAAAGTAATGGCAACTTTTTTGGCAAAGCTGTATGTTTCGAAAGATAGGCCGGTTATGTTGGAAAAGTTCTATGTTATAGAGGAGACACGGTCATTGTTAAGTTTCAACACAGCAGCTCGATACAGCCTTCTGGATGTGGGACTGCGAGTACCAATAAGTGAAACAGGAAGCGTCTGGCAATGTGAGCTCGCAATGGTTAGTAGCGTGACAATTCCACTTGCCAAAGAATTTCCGAAGTTCAACGTTCCCCCAGTTCTACTACATTACAACAAGGATTTGCCTCCAGCTAGAAATGTATATACGCATATCCCTGCAGGATTTAAAAGATTGGCACAGCAAAAGTTGGACGAGCTTTTGGCATACGGAATTATCGAACCAGTAACTGAAGACATGGACAGATCTTTCTGTTCCTCGTTGCTAGTAGTGCCAAAAGGGAAAAATGACATTCGCCTGGTCGTCGACTTAAGAGGTCCAAACAAATGCATTTATCGTACGCCATTCAAAATGCCGACACTAGAATCAATTATTATGGAGCTACACGGCGCAAAATGGTTTTCTACATTGGATTTAAAACATGCGTTCTTCCATGTCGTTCTTGACGAACGCTGTCGTCATTTAACGAACTTTTTCTCCGGCGAAGCACTATACAGATGTCGGCGTCTTCCATTCGGTCTTTGCAACGCTCCAGATATATTTCAAGAGATAATGCAGTCGGTTATCTTAGCGGGATGCAAAGGCACTGTTAACTACCAGGACGATGTTTTAGTGTTTGGCGCTACAATTGATGAACACGACAGAAACCTAACGGAGGTTATGAAACGGCTTGAAGATCATAATGTAATGATCAATGAGAGCAAATGTTTTCTGCAAAAACAGGAAGTGACGTTTTTGGGATTCAATTTGTCAGCCAGCGGTTGGAGCGTAGAAGAAGAGAAGATTAAAGCCATCCAGCAGTTCCGCATACCAAAAAATCAAGATGAAGTGAGAAGTTTCTTAGGATTGATAAACTTCATCGATAGATTTATTCCTAACAGAGCAGAGAAGACGTGGCGGTTGAGAGAACTATCGAGAGCTGAACGATTCTACTGGACTGAAGAGCTGGAAAATGAATTCGATTACTTAAAAAACGAAGCCTGGACGAAAATAAAAACTTTGGGATATTACAATCAGTCAGACGAAACAGAGCTATATGTGGATGCTTCCCCCCAAGGCTTAGGGGCTGTTCTAGTTCAATTTGATTCTCAGTCTCAACCAAGGGTAATTGCGTGTGCTTCCAAATCACTATCTGCAGCTGAACAAAAATACCCACATACACAAAAAGAGGCACTGGCCATGGTATGGGGGGTAGAAAGGTTCTCTAGTTATTTGATGAGTCAAACATTCAAGATCAGGACTGACGCCAAATCGAACGAATTTATCTTTGGTGGCCTACACCGAATTGGTAAAAGAGCCGTTTCGCGAGCAGAGGCATGGGCGCTCAGGCTGCAGCCCTTCGATTTTACAGTCGAAAGTGTCCCAGGCGACATGAATATTGCAGACACGTTATCTCGATTAGTGCAAGAGGATAAATCAGCAAAATCTTTCGATGATTCGGCAGAAGACCATTTGTTATTTAGTCTTGATGCTGGTAATATGGAGTTGAATTGGAACGAAATTGAAATAGAAGCCGAGATCGACAAAGAACAGAATGATATTCGGGAAGCACTGAAATCTGGATCCTGGAATGCGGATTATAGAGCCTATGAGTGCCACGCAAAATATATGCGAGTACTAGGAGCTCTCATTTTCAAAGAGGATCGTGCTATACTGCCAACTAAGTTGAGAATGAAAGCAATGGAGCTTGCGCACCAGGGTCACCTAGGAGTTTCATCTATGAAAAGAATTCTGCGAAATCATTTCTGGTGGCCCAGCATGAATAAGGAGGTTCAAGCGTATGTTGACAAATGTGAAACATGTCTGAGGCTGTCGAGAAAGAATGCGCCACTTCCACTCACGACTAGAGAGCTGCCTCAAGGACCGTGGGAAATCCTACAAATTGATTTTTTCACGGATAAGGATTTCGGTCATGGAGAATTTTTGGTGGTAGTGGACACGTATTCAAGGTACGTAAACCATATGTTTGTCGTTCACTTTGATTGAATGCTTTTATCTGTTTATAGGTATATTCACGTCATCGAGATGAAACATATCGACGCCGAATCAACTAATTCAGCTCTGTTGAAGATCTTTGAAATTTGGGGTTATCCTCTAGCTATACAGAGCGATAACGGACCCCCATTTCAGAGTGACAAATTTGTTAAGATGTGGGAAGATCGAGGCATAAAAATTCGCAAATCCATACCCTTGAGCGCTCAATCGAATGGGGCAGTGGAACGGCAGAATGCTGGGATTAAGCATGCGTTATCCGCAGCCAAGTTGGATAACATGAATTGGAGAACGGCACTGGAAAAATATGTCCATGTACATAATAAAGTACGTCCGTTATCGCGCCTCGGCGTTACTCCATTTGAATTACTGGTCGGATGGAAATTCCGAGGAACTTTTCCTAGCCTTTGGGATTCTAGCTCTCCAGAAATGTTGGATCGGACGGACATAAAGGAAAAGGATGCCGTTTCTAAACTCAAAAGCAAAGTATATGCAGACAAGCAAAGAGGAGCTAAGGATTCGGACATTCAGGTAGGAGATACGGTTTTGGTTGCAATTCAAAAGAGGCAGAAATCGGATCCGGAGTTCACGGCAGAGAGGTTTTGCGTAATCGCCAGAGAAGGAGCAAAAGTTGTCGTTCGAAGTGAAAGAGGAGTCCAATACTCTCGCAACGTGCAGGATGTCAAGAAAGTTCCACTTTGTCTTCAAGAACAAGATGAGCAAACAAGCAATAAAGATGATCGAAATACTTCCCACTCAAAAGCAGAAACTCAGGGAAACGATATTGGGATCGAGCTTCAGGACGTACACGATGACGACGGAGAAATCAATGGACGGCGAAAACGGGCGACAAGAAAACCAAACCGGTTTAAGGATATGGTACTTTACAGCATATTTGAATAAACATACATAGCTGTTCAAAATGCAACAAAATGAATTGAAATTATCAAAATGTATCAATATTAACAAAAAAATAAAAATACTTTTCTTCGTTTTTTCCTACATCAATAGAGTACAGGATGGAAGTATTGTAGAGAATAAAGAACGATATGAACAATAAAACTGTTAAAAAATAACTTGTTTTTAAATTAGTAGTTTGGTATTATTTAAAAATAGCTGATTCACATATCCCATACAGTAGGGTCTGGCCTTTTTGCGAATTATCCACTCCGTTGTAAAAGAGGTGTGGCTTACTCTGCTCGAGAACGTGAATAGCAGAGGCAAAAATCGCGTTGAGGTTTCCCTGCCAACGAACAAAGCAATGAAATAAAACAGTGACACCATTGCATTCACACCTCATTCGTATCACGGACGGCAAAGCGAACGGGTCATCGTCGGAATCGGGTTGAGACTTCCCCGACAGCAGTGAAGAACAGCAAAAGAGAGGTGCGATCGCTCGCGCAGCTCATTCGTATCACGGACGGCAAAGCGAACGGGTCATCGTCGGAATCGGGTTGAGACTTCCCCGACAGCAGTGAAGAACAGCAAAAGAGAGGTGCGATCGCTCGCGCAGCTCATTCGTATCACGGACGGCAAAGCGATCGGGTCATCACTGAAATCGGATCGAGACTTCTCCGACAGCAGCGAAAAGCAGAAGAGTGGTGCGATTGCTCGTGCAACCCATTCTTGTTTCGGTCGGTTCGTTTTGAAGGATTGTCATCATAATGGAGAGTCACAAGTTCGTCAGGGCACCTACCGAATCGGGGTCCGCCGATTACGACAGTCTATACTAAAGATCTGAGAGGGTTTCGTCAAAATTTTATCGTGCAGTTTTTGCCAAACGACGCATAAAGATGGCAATTTTTTACAACCAATTTTTAATTTTTTTCATCAATTTTGAAAATTTCCATAAAATAAAGTCTCAGCCGTCGCCTCTCAATTTCCCAACTGAGGGTCAATTTGAGGTCTATACTAAAGATCTGAGAGGGTTTCGTCAAAATTTTATCGTGCAGTTTTTGCCAAACGACGAACAAAGATGGCAATTTTTAACAACCCATTTTTAATTTTTTTTCATCAATTTTGAAAATTTCCATAAAATAAAGTCTCAGCCGTCGCCTCTCAATTTCCCAATTGAGGGTCAATTTGAGGTCTTTACTAAAGATCTGAGAGGGTTTCGTCAAAATTTTATCGTGCAGTTTTTGCCAAACGACGAACAAAGATGGCAATTTTTAAACAACCATTTTTAATTTTTTTCATCAATTTTGAAAATTTCCATAAAATAAAGTCTTAGCCGTCGCCTCTCAATTTCCCAATTGAGGGTCAATTTGAGGTCTATACTAAAGATCTGAGAGGGTTTCGTCAAAATTTTATCGTGCAGTTTTTGCCAAACGACGAATAAAGATGGCAATTTTTAACAACCATTTTTAATTTTTTTCATCAATTTTGAAAATTTCCATAAAATAAAGTCTTAGCCGTCGCCTCTCAATTTCCCAATTGAGGGTCAATTTGAGGTCTATACTAAAGATCTGAGAGGGTTTCGTCAAAATTTTATCGTGCAGTTTTTGCCAAACGACGAATAAAAATGGTTATTATTAACAACCATTTTTAATTTTTTTCATCAATTTTGAAAATTTCCATAAAATAAAGTCTCAGCCGTCGCCTCTCAATTTCCCAATTGAGGGTCAATTTGAGGTCTATACTAAAGATCTGAGAGGGTTTCGTCAAAATTTTATCGTGCAGTTTTTGCCAAACGACGAACAAAGATGGCAATTTTTAACAACCATTTTTATTTTTTTTTTTCATCAATTTCGAAAATTTCCATAAAATAAAGTCTCAGCCGTCGCCTCTCAATTTCCCAATTGAGGGTCAATTTGAGGTCTATACTAAAGATCTGAGAGGGTTTCGTCAAAATTTTATCGTGCAGTTTTTGCCAAACGACGAATAAAGATGGCAATTTTTAACAACCATTTTTAATTTTTTTCATCAATTTTGAAAATTTCCATAAAATAAAGTCTAGCCGTCGCTCTCAATTTCCCATTGAGGGTCAATTTGAGGTCTATACTAAAGATCTGAGAGGTTTCGTCAAAATTTTATCGTGCAGTTTTTGCCAAACGACGAATAAAAATGGTATTATTAACAACCATTTTTAATTTTTTTTCATCAATTTTGAAAATTTCCATAAAATAAAGTCTCAGCGTCGCCTCTCAATTTCCAATTGAGGGTCAATTTGAGGTCTATAACTAAAGATCTGAGAGGGTTTCGTCAAAATTTTATCGTGCAGTTTTTGCCAAACGACGAAACAAAGATGGCAATTTTTAACAACCATTTTTATTTTTTTTTCATCAATTTTGAAATTTCCATAAATAAGTCTCAGCCGTCGCCTCCTCAATTCTCCAATTGAGGGTTCAATTTGAGGGTCTATATACTCAAATCTGAGGGGTTTCGTCAAAAATTTTTCGTGCCAGGTTTTTGCCAAACCGACGAATAAAGATGGCAATTTTTAACAACCATTTTTTAATTTTTTTTCATCATTTTGAAAATTTCCATAAAATAAAGTCTCAGCCGTCGCCTCTCAATTTCCCAATTGAGGGTCAATTTGAGGTCTATAACTAAAGATCGAGAGCGTTTCGTCAAAATTTTATCGTGCAGTTTTTGCCAAACGACGAATAAAGATGGTTATTATTAACAACCATTTAATTTTTTCATCAATTTTGAAAATTTCCATAAAATAAAGTCTCAGCCGTCGCCTCTCAATTTCCCAATTGAAGGGTCAATTTGGAGGTCTATACTAAAGATCTGAGAGGGTTTCGTCAAAATTTTATCGTGCAGTTTTTGCCAAACGAAGAATAAAGATGGCAATTTTTAACAACCATTTTTAATTTTTTTTCATCAATTTTGAAAATTTCCATAAAATAAAGTCTCAGCCGTCGCCTCTCAATTTCCCAATTGAGGGTCAATTGAGGTCTATACTAAAGATCTGAGAGGGTTTTCGTCAAAATTTTATCGTGGCAGTTTTTGCCAAACGACGAAACAAAGATGGCAATTTTTAACAACCATTTTTATTTTTTTTTCATCAATTTCGAAAATTTCCATAAATAAAGTCTCAAGCCGTCGCCTCTCAATTTCCCAATGAGGGTCAATTTGAGGTCTATACTAAAGATCTGAGAGGGTTTCGTCAAAATTTTATCGTGCAGTTTTGCCAACGACGAAAAAAGATGGCAATTTTAACAACCATTTTTATTTTTTTCATCAATTTTCGAAAATTTCCATAAAATAAAGTCTCAGCCGTCGCCTCTCAATTTCCCAAATGAGGGTCAATTTGAGGTCTATACTAAAGATCTGAGAGGGTTTCGTCAAAATTTTATCGTGCCAGTTTTTGCCAAACGACGAACAAAGATGGTAATTTTAACAACCATTTTTAATTTTTTTCATCAATTTCGAAAATTTCCATAAAATAAAGTCTCAGCCGTCGCCTCTCAATTTCCCAATTGAGGGGTCAATTTGAGGTCTATACTAAAGATCTGAGAGGGTTTCGTCAAAATTTTATCGTGCAGTTTTTGCCAAACGACGAATAAAGATGGCAATTTTAACAACCATTTTTAATTTTTTTCATCAATTTTGAAAATTTCCATAAAATAAAGTCTCAGCCGTCGCCTCTCAATTCCCAATTGAGGGTCAATTTGAGGTCTATACTAAAGATCTGAGAGGGTTTCGTCAAAATTTTATCGTGCAGTTTTTGCCAAACGACGAACAAAAGATGGCAATTTTTAACAACCATTTTTATTTTTTTCATCAATTTCGAAAATTTCCATAAAATAAAGTCTCAGCCGTCGCCTCTCAATTTCCCAATTGAGGGTCAATTTGAGGTCTAATACTAAAGATCTGAGAGGGTTTCGTCAAAATTTTATCGTGCAGTTTTTGCCAAACGACGAACAAAGATGGCAATTTTTAACAACCATTTTTAATTTTTTCATCAATTTTGAAAATTTCCATAAATAAAGTCTCAGCCGTCGCCTCTCAATTTCCCAATTGAGGGTCAATTTGAGGTCTATACTAAAGATCTGAGAGGTTTCGTCAAAATTTTATCGTGCAGTTTTTGCCAAACGACGAATAAAGATGGCAATTTTTAACAACCATTTTTAATTTTTTTCATCAATTTTGAAAATTTCCATAAAATAAAGTCTCAGCCGTCGCCTCTCAATTTCCCAATTGAGGGTCCAATTTGAGGTCTATACTAAAGATCTGAGAGGGTTTCGTCAAAATTTTATCGTGCAGTTTTTGCCAAACGACGAATAAAGATGGCAATTTTTAACAACCATTTTTAATTTTTTTCATCAATTTTCGAAATTTCCATAAAATAAAGTCTCAGCCGTCGCCTCTCAATTTCCCAATTGAGGGTCAATTTGAGGTCTATACTAAAGATCTGAGAGGGTTTCGTCAAAATTTTATCGTGCAGTTTTTGCCAAACGACGAATAAAGATGGTATTATTAAACAACCATTTTTAATTTTTTCATCAATTTTGAAAATTTCCATAAAATAAAGTCTCAGCCGTCGCCTCTCAATTTCCCAATTGAGGTCAATTTGAGGTCTATACTAAAGATCTGAGAGGGTTTCGTCAAAATTTTATCGTGCAGTTTTTGCCAAACGACGAACAAAGATGGCAATTTTTAACAACCATTTTTATTTTTTTCATCAATTTCGAAAATTTCCATAAAATAAAGTCTCAGCCGTCGCCTCTCAATTTCCCAATTGAGGGTCAATTGAGGTCTATACTAAAGATCTGAGAGGGTTTCGTCAAAATTTTATCGTGCAGTTTTTGCCAAACGACGAATAAAGATGGCAATTTTTAACAACCATTTTTAATTTTTTTCATCAATTTTGAAAATTTCCATAAAATAAAGTCTCAGCCGTCGCCTCTCAATTTCCCAATTGAGGGTCAATTTGAGGTCTATACTAAAGATCTGAGAGGGTTTCGTCAAAATTTTATCGTGCAGTTTTTGCCAAACGACGAACAAAGATGGCAATTTTTAACAACCATTTTTATTTTTTTCATCAATTTCGAAAATTTCCATAAAATAAAGTCTCAGCCGTCGCCTCTCAATTTCCCAATTGAGGGTCAATTTGAGGTCTATACTAAAGATCTGAGAGGGTTTCGTCAAAATTTTATCGTGCAGTTTTTGCCAAACGACGAATAAAGATGGCAATTTTTAACAACCATTTTTAATTTTTTTCATCAATTTTGAAAATTTCCATAAAATAAAGTCTCAGCCGTCGCCTCTCAATTTCCCAATTGAGGGTCAATTTGAGGTCTATACTAAAGATCTGAGAGGGTTTCGTCAAAATTTTATCGTGCAGTTTTTGCCAAACGACGAATAAAAGATGGTATTATTAACAACCATTTTTAATTTTTTTCATCAATTTTGAAATTTCCATAAAATAAAGTCTCAGCCGTCGCCTCTCAATTTCCCAATTGAGGGTCAATTTGAGGTCTATACTAAAGATCTGAGAGGGTTTCGTCAAAATTTTATCGTGCAGTTTTTGCCAAACGACGAACAAAGATGGCAATTTTTAACAACCATTTTTATTTTTTCATCAATTTCGAAAATTTCCATAAAATAAAGTCTCAGCCGTCGCCTCTCAATTTCCCAATTGAGGGTCAATTTGAGGTCTATACTAAAGATCTGAGAGGGTTTCGTCAAAATTTTATCGTGCAGTTTTTGCCAAACGACGAATAAAGATGGATTTTTAACAACCATTTTATTTTTTCATCAATTTTGAAAATTTCCATAAAATAAAGTCTAGCGTCGCCTCTCAATTTCCCATTGAGGGTCAATTGAGGTCTATACTAAAGATCTGAGAGGGTTCGTCAAATTTTATCGTGCAGTTTTTGCCAAACGACGAATAAAGATGGCAATTTTAACAACCATTTTTTAATTTTTTTCATCAATTTTGAAAATTTCCATAAATAAAGTCTCAGCCGTCGCCTCTCAATTCCCAATTGAGGGTCAATTTGAGGTCTATACGAAAGATCTGAGAGGGTTTCGTCAAAATTTTTATCGTGCAGTTTTTGCCAAACGACGAATAAAGATGGCAATTTTTAACAACCATTTTTAATTTTTTTCATCAATTTTGAAAATTTCCATAAATAAAGTCTCAGCCGTCGCCTCTCAATTTCCCAATTGAGGGTCAATTTGAGGTCTATACTAAAGATCTGAGAGGGTTTCGTCAAAATTTTATCGTGCAGTTTTTGCCAACGACGAATAAAGATGGCAATTTTAACAACCATTTTTATTTTTTTCATCAATTTCGAAAATTTCCATAAAATAAAGTCTCAGCCGTCGCCTCTCAATTTCCAATTGAGGGTCAATTTGAGGTCTATACTAAAGATCTGAGAGGGTTTCGTCAAAATTTTATCGTGCAGTTTTTGCCAAACGACGAATAAAGATGGCATTAATTTTTAAACAACCATTTTTAATTTT
>NW_018735874.1:0-13479 GCF_002204515.2 Aedes aegypti
AAATTAACACAAAAACGTTACAAAAACTACTTACGAACGCGAAGCAACATAGAGACTTAAAAGACACTAACTAAATACATTCAAAATACGAAGAGCTTTTTCCTCCGTGCATGGAGCAAACTAAATTTTATTGGAGGAACTAAAATACATGGATTGCTCCAAAACTAGTTATACATGCTTTATTTCTCTTGCTCTCTACATTCTTGCCTAGGCCTAGTCTACTCTCTTTCCCACTAACTTCCCTCTGGCTATTTCTGTGTGTGCGGATCAACTTCTCCTGCGGCGCGCACTCGATGCGCGAGATCTTCTGCTGCTCTTCTTCTCTTCAAGCTTCGAACTCCGACATTCGCTCCGGGGAGCTCACACCTCCACCTCTCACTCTCGGGTGAGTTCTATGCTAGCGCCGCCGAATTATGGGCTATGACGGACTAGCGAAATAATGTTGTTGTGCCTCTATTGGGTCACATGGCCATGGACGACACTAACAAACATGCATGCAGATAGTACTCACGTTACCTAGGGTTTTGATGTGGGTGGGGAGACGCTTACGATGACTGGGCAGATTAGCGCACTACCTCCAGCCTGGTACTCTCGCCGGGATGGCGATCGAACGGCGATGCGGTTGGTGGTGTCTCCCTCACCGGTGCGCGGGCTTACGCGTAAGCGCGGTACAAACGCTCGATCCTGCAGTGGCGCGCACACAATAGTTGAGGCGCCGTCGGCAATTTGCTCCGGTGGCGTGCTGGCTTGTTTGGTGCTACGATGCTCGCTGCAGGGGGGGTTATTCTCCTCTCGACTCTTGATGTTGCGAATGGGTAGGCTTGCCTGCCAAAGGCGCGAATTTGGCGATCGCGTCCTTCTCCGGCCACGTGTACCCCGGGAAGCTTTGAAGCCGTTGCGTGGGGTCAAAAACGGTCGCAAAAACTGATCGCAGTGTGACGGCTTCGCCTATGCTGCCACGACCTATTCCGGATAGAATTTTCATGCGCACACGTGGGGAAGGAATTAAAATATTGTTTCACCTTTCACAATGAACGTCTATTACCTTCTTGAAACAATATCAACGCACACACTTCACGATCTGGTAAGTAATGATCGACCTGCCTACTTTACTACAACTATGCTTACTAGAGGGATATGGAAGAACATAAATTAGCTAAATATCTTAAGTTTCCTATGTCACTTTCACCTTTACAATCACACTGCGGCACGGTAACAAAAATTAGACCGTTCTTGCCTCTTCCACGAAACGGAACAAAGTGAACGATTCGAGGCTGAAGTAATCCTCAGATGCCGCAGTTTTTCAACATTGTCCCCAACTTCGCGAAATTCAACGAAGTTAAATTTTGCGAAACCGAGCATCAAAGGAATTTATCTGCAATATTTCCCGAAGTCGTGCATCTCATTCCAACTGACTATTCAAACCATCTAGTCAGCTTGCTCGCTAAGCTTCGTGACAAGCGTGGAATGCCGAACAAGGAAAAGGTCAACGCATCCTGAATAGCATAGGCATATGGGTCAGTGCCCGCGACCCAAGCGGATTTTGGGTGGCGTCATGACGCTCAACAGGCTTGCAAAACCATGCGCTTTCCTGGTAGCTGACCATAGGGAACTCAAGACACTCGTTTTAGGCGTGAGTAACTATGTCGTATATTCTCTATGAGAGCAATTGGCGGTGCTTGCATTGGAGATTAAATTTATAAAAACGAATGGACATGCAAAGTTTAATAAATTAACAAATAACAAAATAACATGTAATATTTACAGTCTTAAATTTAACAAAGAATTTTTAATAAATAATAAAGCGTACTTGCTACAAGCTGATCTGGCGATACTGGAGTAGCAACCACGGGCGGCCAATCAAGCTCAAGCTCAAGCTAAAAAAAAATGAATCCTAAAGCATATTTAGATTTTAAGAGAATCCAATAAAGGTTGAAAAAAGGCTCCATCCCAAGCCCATAAATTGAAATTAATATAACTCGTTTAATAACACCTACCCTCAATCATGATAGTCATGATTTTTGGTTCTCAAAATCAACGCAACTTTAGTAATTTATTGTGCTTATACTGAAGCTGCTCATCTTCTGCTTTCTCCATTGAAAATGCTCATCTGCAAAGGTTCATTGTCTGATAGCATCATATCTTAACGTAATGCGCCGTTTTCCGTCCTGCTTCCTGCACGTCCTGTCCCAGGCGCCCAACAGATGATAATACGACACCATATTTATGATACTTCGCCCCATTTCCATCACCCATCCCGTCTTGCTCCCTCCGTCGATAAGGGAACCCAAATAAATGCCGTAAAATCAAACCCGAAAGCTTGCACGCAACGCTCCACCCGAACACATGCTCGATATAGCAGGCGTTGTGGGACCACTCTTCTTCCAAAGTCCCCCTCAATGCGATGTTGCCCTGCCTCCATTATAGGGCCTTTCACTCGAACTGACGCAAACGCCAAAAAGATAAATTGAATTTCATGAGATTTCTGATTTTCGCGCCAACCCAGAAGTTGGAAGGCATCCGGGGTCTTCTGATTTGAAAGCTTTTTCGGTTCGGTTTTTCGGGGAAGCACAAGCGCTGCCTCATTTCCTGGTACACTCATTTGTTCATTCATTCAGTTACCTTATAGTCTTTGTCGGTTAATTGGATGTTTGAACGTCAACGTTTTGTGGGCTCGGGAGATACGTAAGCAGTGCTCTTGTTTTTTTTTCGGTTGCAGAAGGTATCTACGAAGTTATTACTGTATGATTGCGCGTCAACTGAGACAGAGAAGTTTTGCCAGCTGTTACGGAACACTACTGTATGATAGACTATCGCAAATCAACCTATAGCTCGTAATACGTACAGTGGCACTATGGATCAGCAATGAAAAATTCGCGACAAATTCCAAACATTTTGATAATACTTCACTTTTTTATATTAAACTTTGGGAGGGATTATTAGAGTATGTTTAAAACTACAAATGAACTTTAACACTTCACTTTTTGCAAAAAAAAATAAAATACTAAAATCACTAAGGTGAGCAAATACCTTTAAACTCTAATATGTGTTGCTTATCTTGACAGATAGGCCTATTTCGTCTGCGACTTACAGACTTCTTCAGTGTCGAGTGCTCGACTTGAAGAGAACATCGCATGGATCTATTATTTATACTAGAAAAAGTGTGTGGGTATGTTAGAACTAGATTCTACCTGTAATCGTATACAGGAGGTCATTTTTTAATTGTGTACCTAATCAAATGAAAGGATTGTCAAAATTACAAATTCCTGCTTGTTTTGGCAGGTGGTCAATCAATGTGTTTATGTATTGTGTGTGTGAAGGTTAGGTATAAGTCTAAACAGCCAAGAGTACCCATTTCCTTGATCTTTGTTTAGTAATTTATTGTGGTTTTGTTTGAAAATTTCTATGCTTTCCGCTACGTCAAGCTTCCAAGGATTTGAAATATGTCGTAAGAGTTTGATATTTTTTGTGTTAAGGAAATGTTGTTCATTGTAAATATGTTCTGCAACTTTTGATTTGAAATGGTGTACATGTCCTTTTTCTGTGTCTTTGTGTGCTTTAGTAACTTCTGCTACGTGTTCTTTAAAACGTGTATTGAGAGTCCGTTTTGTTTGTCCTATGTAAATTTTATTGCAGTGGTCGCATGTAATTTGGTAAACGCCTGATTTATATAAACTGTCAATTGGGTCTTTTGTTGAACCTAGGAGAGTTCGGAGTTGGTTGTTTCTACTGGTAAAAACTAACTCGAAACCAAACTTTCGTAGGATTGGGCGTAGTTTTTTTGTTTCATCGTTGTAATTGACGGCTATATGTTTGAGTGTTGGTTGTTCTTGTGTCAGAGTAGTAAGTGAACGTTTGTATTGTTCTCGTGTTCTTTTGTCGATGAGTTGTTGTATTGTTTGTCTTGTGTAACCGTTTAATTGTCCTGTTTCAAAAATGTAGTTAAGTTCCTTTCTTCTACCAGTTTCACTGAGGGGGATTGTTAGCATTCGATGTATCATGTGATTGAAGGAAGACATTTTGTGTTGGTGTGAGTGATTTGATGTGTTTGGAATAATACGTTGAGTGTTAGTTGGTTTTCTATAGATTTCAAATGTAAGTGATGAGTGTTCCTTTACAATAAGTAAGTCCAAGAAAGGCAATTTGTTATCCTGTTCCACTTCGTAAGTAAATTCAATGTTTTTGTGAGCCTTATTAATTGTTTCTAAAGTTTGGGGTAAGATGTGTTTTTTAACTACGCTGAAAACATCATCAACGTAACGCCACCAGATTTCAGGGAGCTGGTTTTTATCTTCTAATCGTTTCTCTAAATTTGCCATAAAAATCTCACTTAAAAATGGAGAAAGAGGGTTTCCCATTGGGGCTCCATTTAACTGTTTATATGTTTCATCTCTAAAGGAAAAATAGTTTTCTTCCATGCAAAGTTTAGTTAATTTAATGTATGTACGTACTTGTTTTATCCAATCTGTGCCTTCATATTGACTAAGTAGCCAATCTTCTAACAGGCTTATGGCCTCTTTAACAGGAATGCTAGGGAATAAAGATTTGACATCGAAAGAAACCAAAACTTCATCATCGGCTATTTTTAAATTTTCAATTACTTCTGTAAAATGTTTGGAATTTTTAACTGTTTTACTATGAAACTGTTTTGGAAAATTTTGGAATTTCTGGACTAAATACTTTGCAATCTTGTGGGTGGGTGATCCAATAGCTGAAACAATCTCACGCATTTCATTACCAGGTTTATGAACTTTAGGAAGTCCTTTAATTCTTGGTAATGAAGGGTTCGATTCTTTCAGAGAGTTTACAACATTACCCAAAACCGGTTTTGCTTCTTTTAACGCTTTGTCAACACGTCTTATCATTCCTGGAAGAGGATCTGTTCTTTGAATACGGTAAGGTCCATGTTTAATTTTGTTCTGCATTATTTCTTCGTATTTAGATTTATCAAAAATTACAGTAGAATTACCTTTATCTGCTCTTAAATAGAAAACCGGTTTTGTGTTGAGTTGTTTGATTATGATGTGTTCTTTGTTTTGGGGTGTAGTGTTCGTGTTGCGGATGATGTTGGCGGTGTGTGTTCTGATTTCCTGTATTTGTGAAGTCTGTCTGTCCTTAGTCAATATGAAGGCACAGATTGGATAAAACAAGTACGTACATACATTAAATTAACTAAACTTTGCATGGAAGAAAACTATTTTTCCTTTAGAGATGAAACATATAAACAGTTAAATGGAGCCCCAATGGGAAACCCTCTTTCTCCATTTTTAAGTGAGATTTTTATGGCAAATTTAGAGAAACGATTAGAAGATAAAAACCAGCTCCCTGAAATCTGGTGGCGTTACGTTGATGATGTTTTCAGCGTAGTTAAAAAACACATCTTACCCCAAACTTTAGAAACAATTAATAAGGCTCACAAAAACATTGAATTTACTTACGAAGTGGAACAGGATAACAAATTGCCTTTCTTGGACTTACTTATTGTAAAGGAACACTCATCACTTACATTTGAAATCTATAGAAAACCAACTAACACTCAACGTATTATTCCAAACACATCAAATCACTCACACCAACACAAAATGTCTTCCTTCAATCACATGATACATCGAATGCTAACAATCCCCCTCAGTGAAACTGGTAGAAGAAAGGAACTTAACTACATTTTTGAAACAGGACAATTAAACGGTTACACAAGACAAACAATACAACAACTCATCGACAAAAGAACACGAGAACAATACAAACGTTCACTTACTACTCTGACACAAGAACAACCAACACTCAAACATATAGCCGTCAATTACAACGATGAAACAAAAAAACTACGCCCAATCCTACGAAAGTTTGGTTTCGAGTTAGTTTTTACCAGTAGAAACAACCAACTCCGAACTCTCCTAGGTTCAACAAAAGACCCAATTGACAGTTTATATAAATCAGGCGTTTACCAAATTACATGCGACCACTGCAATAAAATTTACATAGGACAAACAAAACGGACTCTCAATACACGTTTTAAAGAACACGTAGCAGAAGTTACTAAAGCACACAAAGACACAGAAAAAGGACATGTACACCATTTCAAATCAAAAGTTGCAGAACATATTTACAATGAACAACATTTCCTTAACACAAAAAATATCAAACTCTTACGACATATTTCAAATCCTTGGAAGCTTGACGTAGCGGAAAGCATAGAAATTTTCAAACAAAACCACAATAAATTACTAAACAAAGATCAAGGAAATGGGTACTCTTGGCTGTTTAGACTTATACCTAACCTTCACACACACAATACATAAACACATTGATTGACCACCTGCCAAAACAAGCAGGAATTTGTAATTTTGACAATCCTTTCATTTGATTAGGTACACAATTAAAAAATGACCTCCTGTATACGATTACAGGTAGAATCTAGTTCTAACATACCCACACACTTTTTCTAGTATAAATAATAGATCCATGCGATGTTCTCTTCAAGTCGAGCACTCGACACTGAAGAAGTCTGTAAGTCGCAGACGAAATAGGCCTATCTGTCAAGATAAGCAACACATATTAGAGTTTAAAGGCTAAGCTCACCTTAGTGATTTTAGTATTTTATTTTTTTTGCAAAAAGTGAAGTGTTAAAGTTCATTTGTAATTTTGATAATAAACAAAAATGAATTTATAAGTAAAACAAAATCGAGTGCAAAGACTGTGACTTACTAATCTTGGAAAATCCAAACCTTTGTATATTTTAAAACAACTTTATTTCCATCGGTCGGAGTTTTATTGTATTTTGAAAATATGCTTCAGAAGTATTTACCATGAGTGACAACTATTTGCACCAAGGGGGAAGACAGCATTGCTTTGAACAGGCTATGCGGCATCGATCAACTTTGATTTACTCACAATTGTTTAGAAATCGGCAACTAAGTATTCAATTCGGACCATAAACGTAATAATACTCCTTCTGTCAAATATATTTCAAAATAGCATTAGAAATGTCAGGTACAGAAGTTCATTTGTTAAGCGCAGATCATATCAATTATCGTGTCGAATAAAGTGCAATTATGCATTATTTCATTGTTGAAAACATTGAGATATTAGTGCATAGTTAATTTTAAGTAATAAAATCTTTTCCGGTCTGCCTAAACACTGACCAATTGTATCAATGTTTTGAAAAACGTGGTGTTTGTTAATAGTAGTTAAGCAGATTTATGATTTTACTGCATGGGTCGGATAACAACGACAAGTGCTGTAAAAATAAAGCTCTGTAACGAATTGCGTACATTTTTTTGCAATTCTATTGCATATCGGCCTACTTATCCAAGGAACGATCAACATAATGTCCTTTTGTTCCTACCGATACAAACAGTGCGGAAAAGTGTTATATTTCAGCACTATTAACAGTATCAAAAAGTAGCACTTTTGCTTACTGCTTTGGAAGTTATAAAATCGACGTCGAATTACCTCCATATATCATTTATTGAATTGCTCTTCTTCTTCTTTTTCTTGGCATTAACGTCCCCACTGGGACAGAGCCGGCTACTCAGCTTAGTGTTCTTTATGAGCACTTCCACAGTTATTAACTGAGAGCTTTCTTTGCCTAAGTTGGCATTTTCGCATTCGTATTATTGTGGCAGGTACGATGATACTCTATGCCCAGGGAAGTCAAGGAAATTTCCATTACGAAAAGATCCTGGACCGACCGGGAATTGAACCACGACGGATTCAGCATGGCTTTGCTTTGTAGCCGCGGACTCTAACTACTCGGTTAAGGAAGGCCCCCATTGAATCGCTCTGAATTTCTCAATTACTAAGCTAACTAAGTTCTGATATTGCATCCATTTAACGAACCGAATTAAGTCGGATTCGGTTCGTAGAATCAGAAGTGAGGGATTCTGACGTTAAGGAAGCAGTATAATTTGTGAGTTCACTTTAAAAAATTACGGTACTACTGAGATACTGAGATGCTACTACGCATGGATGCCCTTATGCATTTCCTTGAAATATCTCTAAAAAATAATCTTAAACAACATTAACAACTTAAACTTAAACTTAAACTTAAACAACATTTTTCGTTATTGCAAAAATCAACTGTTCTGCAATTTTGTTAAAGGTATCAGAAATCATATCGAGATGCGTTCACCATTATTTTGCAATTTCCAATATTTGTTGTGGTATGACTCATAACGCAACTCAAAACAGTTACGTAATATAAAGGCGGTGCGTAATGATAATTGCGCAACTTAAATCATTTATGTAATAATCCTCACGACGTTGCGTAATTCAGAGCAGGAAAGTAGACCGTTTCATGACAAATTGGCGTGACGAAAAACAGCCTATTACGATGAGAATTACAAAAAAAATATTAACACCAATGGCAGTCTGGCGATGTAACACTTTTTCATATCAATCCATTGAATGGAGGCGCCCCTAAGGAGGTCAGTATATTAGCCACAATCCTTTGTAGAAACTGTATGTACTTTTTATGAGTACTTGAGATAAATCTGTCAATGCATAGAAGTTGTCACAAAAATGCAACCAGAATTATAGCAAAGTTCGTCTCGGTTTAAAGGAACTAAGTGCAATTCATCGATGTAATAGAGTTTTCTGAGCAGCTTATTTGAGTTATAAGAGAAAAACGGATTAACGTGAGCACATACACTAAGTTATCTGAATATACAGTATTGGAAAACATTTGCAACTTTTTCGATTTTCCATACAAAATGACCAATTTTGATAAACTATATGTCAGTTATTTATGGACCGATTTGAATAAAATTTTCACAGAATATCAGACATAACTTGAATTTTAACATATATTTTGAGTGTTTTTTTTCCAATCACAAGTTGAACAGCAGTAACGGTTTGACTAAAGTGAATTTTTTGATGATTTTTTATAATTGACATAACTTAACATATTGAAGGAACAGCTTCATTGTATCTTCAGCAAAGTTGTAGATTTTGACGAGATGAATAAGTTTGCTGAAGACAGTTTTTGTGTAGGGCTATCAGATTTTGAGATAAAAAGTTTTGAATTTTTCGTCGAAAATTACACTTTAGTCAAACCGTTATTACTTATAAACTCGTGATTGGAAAAATTATTCAAATTCAAGTTATATCTGATATTCTGTGAAGTTTCATTCGAATCGGTCCATAAATAACTGAGATCTAGCTTATCAAAGTTGGTCATTTTGTATGGAAAATCGAAAAAGTTGCAAATGTTTTGTCCAATACTGTACATTCGGTTTGCCTGGTGTTTGTTTGGATAATTGAGCGCAGTGCTTCTCACCCTTTTTTAAGCGGCAACCCCCATTAGATTTTCAATACTTTCAACGGACCCCTGAAATTATTGTTCTTGTAATCATAATATATGAAAACGAAAAATAACCATTGCGTTATGCAAAGATTTTACTATTGAATAATATTAAAATTGTTCTCCTGAAGTGTTTACTACAATCGCCTCGATATTCAGTAAATTTGTGCCCAGAAATCCAACAAGGATCTTGAAAAAAAAATGACTTTGTCTGATATGCAAAGGACATCCTTACCAGGCACAAGCAACATTTTTTTTTGGGGAATCCGCCACTGACAATTCAATAAAATTACTATGAAATTCTGGAGAAGCCTACCAATAATTTCTGAAGGAGACTATACCTTGTATGCTCCTTGAAGTCCTTTAAGAAATTTTCAAAAAGATTGTATAACGGCTGTTAATGGGAGAGCCTGTTGAAAAATTAAACTGGATTTTTCGAGGAACTTTTTAAAAAATTGTCCAGAATCATCCTAAAAATTAAGCCAAAACCATATATCTGCTACATATTTCATGTGAAATGTTTCGTGGGCTATCAAAACAAATTGCAAACTTTTGAAAAATTCCGTCGGAAACAGTCAAAATATTCAGAAATTACCTGTTAGGAATCCCTTGTGAGGAAAAATCTCTTAGGAATTTTGCAATGATTTTACAAGGAATCTCTGGCGAAATTTGTCATTGCTTGAGCCATAAACTATTTTGGAAATATTCCATGTGATACCTACAGGAACGATCTTAGTTTTACATCTAACTGAGATTTACTTTAAATTGGAGTAATTTTTTGCTTTGGCTTCGCGAAACCCACCGGTTGGGAAACCCTGATTAAGCGTATAAGTAAATAATCAGGCGTAAAAAAATTAAATTTGGACTATGCAATATCAAGAGCTTTTCTGAAAAAAACAAATCGGTTGAGTTGTCTTCGAAAAATCCAAAAATACAATATGATATATTTTATTAAGTTTTTCGTACCAGACATATGAATCAAGCGTGTAAGTCGCATGATCTATTTTTCTTAATCGAATCTCTCTTTTGTGAAATGGTGACAATATTGAAAAATGAAAAAGTTTTTTCGATTTAAATATTTTCTTGTGGTGAAAAAAACTGTGCTGCTGGTAGAAGAATTGATGTTATGAGAACAAATTGTATGTCTTCGCTTACCAAATACCTCAAAATAATTTCAACGGAAAAATAGTCGCAATATCTGTCGGAAAATAACAAAAAAAAACAACAAACAAGGTGTTTTTTTTCGAGTTTCTACTGACGAATTCCTTCCAGAATGAGTCGAAAAAAAACTCGTGCCCGAAAGTCTTCGCTTTGGATTGGATTTCACACATGTTTCCAGTATGGTAAAATAAGTGTTTTCCATGGATAAATCGATCATTTTGAATCAAAAATAACGTAGTATGTTTCGACTGGATAGGTGGTAGATTTTTTCGGAGTTTAGGCTTTCAGTCTTATTAATTGCGTTGACTTATTTGGAATCATCACCGACGTTTCGGTCCGGCTATTGGAGCATCTTCAGGGCTCGATACATAATTTGTTGATGATATGGTTCAATAGCCGGACCGAAACATCGGCGATGATTCCAAATTAGTCAACGCAATTAATAAGACTGAAAGCCGAAACTCCGAAAAAATCTGAATAAAGAATATTTTTGAAAATGTTCTTTTTTTGCATTTGCAGTTTTTGCATGCAATTTATTAGAAAAATTCTAGCTCTGAAACTGTTGGTTTTAGAGAAAACTATTCTATGGAGAAGTTATAGTGAACCATTTGGACTACAAGAAAAATGTACACTGATGTTTTATTATTTTACATGAAAAGTTCAAAAATAAAACTTAAACTTTAAATTTCACAAAAAAAAACATTTTAATATTTCTCAAATTTTCACCATAGAATCTTGATAGGAAACAGAAGTTTCGGATAAAGTTTCAAGATAAAGAAATTAAAAAATAAAAGTTTTTCTTCGAACAAATGGGGCCTTCCATAGTCGAGTGGTTAGAGTCTGCGGCTACAATATGCGCCAGAATTCGCCTGCAGGGATTGAGTTCTGAGAAAATTGAGAGAGTCTCTCACTTATCGCTCTCTGTAGCAATCATATTATGCAGCATCGTATACTGCTACAACTATGATTGAATCGAGGGATAGCAATGCTTGATTTAACCCCTCTGAGCAAGCTCCAAACCTGGCGAACACTATTGCTATCGGATGTTCGGGGATAAGATAAATAAAACACCCACCCCAATGGTAAACAAGCGAGAAAATGGATTTTATCATCGCTTTCTCATTGGGACTCTCTTTCACTGCTCTCATTTATCAGACTTGTTACAACTTGCGATACATTGTCAATCATAGACCGCTACAGATGGAATGTTTTTCTTCGTTTGCTTTGATCGTGCTTTACGTGATGAATCAAAATCCGGACGGTACCAATATACGGACACTCTCGTAATTTTCATCGATCAATGGTAAAATTTAATGAATATACGTTCATTTTAGTTTATATTTTCTACTATGAACTTAACTGATCATTGTACATTCATTTGTAATCTAGTTACCATTGTAAAATAGGGAATAATAACGAAAACAGAAAATTGCTTCAGTCAAACGTCTTTTCTCTGCTGTGCAAGTGATTTTGAAGGTAGCGTCGACGAACGAACCACAACATCTAGTGAACCATAATATTAGCGAATTTTACTACTAATGTTAGTGTTTCTAATCATATTCCTGAAATATGCAGTACATATCTGCTAAAAGTGGAGAAAAGTGTCTGTCCGGTTTTGGAGCCAAGTGGATTTAAATCCGGACATTGAATATAAACCGTATATTTTAATGTGGTAAGAATATTATCTTCATAATAAACGAGAAGAAAACATTAAAAACTATCAAAATTTATGGAATAAGTGTTCAGACCAATGCGATGCACCGTTTTGTGTAGAAAAATTGTAGAAATCAGTGATGGTTGCAACTCGAATCACAGGCGTTTCAGTTCAGGTAACCAAATCATAAATTATTCCTACATTTCAATAGCTTTAACTAGTACAGGATAAATGCATTTCATAAACTTTAATACACAATTAACTTCAAGAAAATTACATGATTAATTTTAATAATTCGATGTTAATATGCAGCTGCCCGGATTCTGATTCAAAAGTGTCCGGATTTATAGACATGATTTGCTACAGGTGTCCGGATTTAAGGACAAGACAACCTAATTGTTTTAATGTTTTCATGATAAAATCTCAACTTTTATCGGAAATGTTATCAATTATACTTAGATCTGGCATAAAACCGTTCGCTGGATACAAAGATTTTAATTTAATATGAAAAACACTTAGCAAAAACGGAGGTTGAGGATTTGTGCCTTCTTAAGCGTCCGGATATTGATGCACCACGGTAAAAACAAATAAGAACAAATTCTGTAATGCTTGATGCATTCCATTTTTACACGAAATTAAAATTTAGGGTGTCAATGCTAGTAATGGACCCCTTAGTAGCTGAAATTCATTCTCGACGCCTTTCCGCAATTATATATCCGACGAATATACGTTTTGTGGAGTCTAATAACAAGTTCAATGTCTTTACTTCACAGTACACCCATGCAACATACAAATTCATACGATTTTCCCAGAGAAATATACATTTGGAAACTGTTGTCCGAATGCCTATTATGGACCCTCCCGGGGTCCATAATAGGATGTTTACAAATTTGACGTTGCGTATTATGGACCCTCCATTTGATTCCCATGTAATCCGGCTCGCTGCCGACGTGCCTATTATGGACCCACCTGGAAATGCGTATTATGGACCCTTTTGTGTGGTTTCATTTACAAAACTGTTCAAATATCTGTATTTTAGCGCCTCAAACCAAATATTTTGCCTGAAACTACTGACTAACAATGCAATCGAAGTTCCCCGGTGCATTTTCATAGGAATAAGGTTGCTTTGAGCTTTAATTTTATGTTTTTTTTGTAGGGGGTCCATAATACTCAAAGGGTCCATAACCGGCACCGACTCCCTAGTTTTTGCGTTTAGGGCTCAAAAATTAATCACGGAATCATCAACAACCATCAAAGTATTGTATAGCATAGCATAGGCTAGAAATAGACGAAATATACTGACTTAATAGTAAGAATTGCACTTCAATCAAACTGAATAAAGAATGTGACTTGCTGCTTT
>NW_018735875.1:0-19168 GCF_002204515.2 Aedes aegypti
GTGAGTCTGAAGTGCTAGAACAATGTAGTTTTGAGGTCATCTTAAAAAATACGTCTTTGAGCCCCTGCGATTTTTTATTTTTGTTGAAAAAAATTTTATCACTGGATTTTGGGTGATGCTAAACTTAATAGTGCTGCAATACTCAGTATTGCAACGATTCCATACTTATGGTGGGTAGTGTATATATTGACAGCGGAAACATATTCGGCGATGCCATTTTTATTGAATACAGCATTTTTCTTGCTTATATCATTTGCAAAACTTATGTGTGCTATATTGAAAGTTGAAAAATGAACGCATTTTTTCACAACATACTCGCATTAATGTATCATTTCGAGAAGTGAATATCCGAATAGGACAAAAATTCTGTAGCCTGAGATATATATATATATATATATATATATATATATATATATATATATATATATATATATATATATATATATATATATATATATATATATTTTAAGACACTGACACGTTAATGCTTCCAGTGGACGATTTGCCCTTTGAAGGAAGCACTACACTAGACAACGGACTAGCACGCAACGCCCAGTGGCACAGTAGAAATACTTTCCTGACGAAAAGTTTTCCGGACTAAAGCGGTAATCGAACCCACACTCCTTGACACGATGCCGCTAAATGCTTGGTAATACTAAACGCATGGCCACGGGGCCAACATTTACGTGGGTTATGGCTACGCGTTGGTCCCCCAAGGAATTTTGGAATATCTTCGGATCGACACATCGACACATATTCTAAAACTAGAAGAGTTTTTTTGAGAACTTGTGAAAAAAACGGTGCAAAAATATCGAGAAACAAAAAAGTTACCGCGATTTGAATATTTGTTTAGCGGTAAAAATGAAGCTGCCGGTAGAGGGGTTAAACACAATTTTAGCAAGAACCTTTTTTTATAAGCTCATAAATATTATAAAAAGAAGCCATATTCATGCACTGAAAATATTTTAAAGTTTTTCGTACA
Organism: Aedes aegypti; assembly: GCF_002204515.2. NCBI lineage: Eukaryota > Metazoa > Arthropoda > Insecta > Diptera > Culicidae > Aedes > Aedes aegypti. The sequence goes on from NW_018735875.1 coordinate 983, forward strand.
CATAATTCAAACTTTTTACGAGAAGGGTCATTCCGATCAAAGTTATCCTGCTGATAAATACTACTCCATTTTACGGTATGTGAACTAAGCAAATTGTCTCGAAAAATACCCTAGATTTCGTTAATGATACTCAAAACTCCACTAAGAATTGCGAAACCACGGCTAAAAGCCGCTTCGCAGGATCCTGCATCTCATGAATCCGCTTGAACCTACTCATGAATTAACTCATGACGACGTGTTACATATTGTAAGTAAGGAATATGCTACAGAATTTCACTAGATAACCTTAATATATCGTTAGAACCCAGATTCCACGTGAAATCTCACTAAAAATATGTTTTCTATCTTCTAAAAACTCAATAATCTGTAAAGAGCCCTTGAAATTTAGCTTTAATACCAAACAACTGTTGGCACGGTAAATGGCTGGGCATGGCGTAAAAAAAATAGACCCCTTTGTGCGGTCCTTAGCCTCTTGCCCAGCAACTCCTATCCCTACCTTCTCGTGGTACTGGCCGGGGTACGAGTAACCTTGGTGAAGATCGGGTAACCAACCCCCGGTGGGAACTTTGGTCGTATGCTGACAGGGAAGGGGGGGTTTGCTTTTGCTTCTGCAAACCTGGAGCGTCTGTATTCCATGTTAGGAGCGGCTCACAACAGCGTCTGTTCCTCATGTCAGGGGCGGCTGATCATCGTCCGAGTGCCAGAGAAGGACTCTAAGCTAAACTGTGCACTATGGTCCTCCGAACATTTAGGGGGAATGGTCCTCCAGAAATCTAGGGGGTTGGTATCAGGCCCTGCAAGCCAACCGTAAAAACACATCAGCACAGGAACGTCAACGAGAGAACACGGACCGGAACAATCGGCAAAGACCACAGCGACGAAAATGGATTAGCGATTGGAAACTCGGTACGTGGAACTGCAAATCTCTCAACTTCATCGGCAGCACTCGCATACTCTTCGATGTACTGAAGGTCCGCCGTTTCGACATCGTAGCGCTGTAGGAGGTGTGCTGGACAGGAGCAATGGTGCGAACGTTTAGAGGTAATCATACCATCTACCAGAGCTGCGGCAACACACGTGAGCTGGGAACAGCTTTTATAGTGATGGGTGATATGCAAGGGCGCGTGATCGGGTGGTGGCCGATCAACGAAAGAATGTGCAAGTTGAGGCTCAAAGGCCGGTTATTCAAACTTCAGCATAATAAACGTGCACAGCCCTCACTCCGGAAGTACTGATGATGATAAAGATGCTTTTTACGCGCAGCTCGAACGCGAGTACGACAGCTGCCCAAGCCATGACGTCAAAATTACCATAGGAGATCTAAACGCTCAGGTGGGCCAGGAGGAGGAGTTCAGACCGACGATTGGAAGTTCAGCGCCCACCAGCCCACCACGAACGAGAACGGCCTACGACTGATAGATTTTGCCGCCTCCAAGAATATGGCCATTCGTAGCACCTATTTCCAGCACAGCCTCCCGTATCAGTACACCTGGAGATCACCTCTGTAGACAGAAATCGCAAATCGACCACGTTTTGATCGATGGACGGCACTTCTCCGACATAACCGACGTCAGAACCTATCGTGGCCGCTAACATTGACTCTGACCACTACCTGATGATGGTCAAACTGCGCCCAAAACTATCCGTCATTAATGATGTACGGTACCGACGCCCGCCTCGGTACAATCTAGCGCGACTGAAACAACCAGATGTCGCTAATGCGTACGCGCAGCATCTTGAGGCAGCGTTGCCGGATGAGGGCGAGCTCGATAGGGCCCCTCTTGAGGACTACTTGAGGACTGTCAAAGCAAGCCATTAACGACGCTGCCGAAAGCAGTGCGGATATGTGGAACGGAGCTTAAGAAACTATTGGTTCGACGAAGAATGCCAGGAGGTTTTAGAGGAGAAGAATGCAGTGCGGGCTGCAATGCTGCAGCATGGCACGCGACAAAACGTGAAACTATACAAACTGTAGCGGAAACAGCACACCCGCCTATTCCAGGACAAAAAGCGCCGCCTGGAAGAGGTGGAATGCCAAGAGATGGAGTTACTGTACCGTTCTCAAGAAACGTGGAAGTTCTGTCAGAAGCTCAACACATCCCGCAAAGGCTTCGTGCCGCGAGCTGAAATGTGCCGGGATAAGGATGGGAGCATCTTGACGGACGGACGCGAGGTGATCGAAAGGTGGAAGCAGCACTACGATGAACACCTAAATGGCGCAGATAACTTAGGCACAGAAGGTCAAGACAGCGAAGGCGATGGCTACGTCAGCACAGCGGAATCCAACCAGCTCCCACGATGGGGGAAGTTAAGGATGCCATTAAACAGCTCAAGAACAACAAAGCCGCTGGCAAGGATGGTATCGGAGCCGAACTCATCAAGATGGGCCCGGACAGATTGGTCGCTTGTTTGCATCGACTGATTGTCAGAATCTGGGAAACGGACAGCTACCGGAGGAGTGGAAGCAAGGCGTTAAATGCCCTATCTATAAAATGGGCGACAAACTGGAGTGTGAAAATTATCGAGCGATCACCATCCTAAACGCCGCCTACAAAGTGCTATCCAGATTCTTTTCCGTCGTCTATCACCTAAAGCAAACGAGTTCGTGGGAAGTTATCAAGCAGGTTTCATCGACGGCCGCTCGACAACGGACCAGATCTTTTCCGTGCGGCAAAATCCTCCAGAAATGCTGTGAGTACCAGGTCCCTACGCACCATTTGTTCATCGATTTCAAGGCGGCATACGATAGTATCGACCGCGTAAAGCCATGGAAAATTATGGACGAGAACAGCTTTCCCGGGAAGCTCACAAGATTAATCAGAGCAACGATGGACGGTGTGCAAAACTGCGTGCAGATCTCGGGCGAACACTCCAGTTCGTTCGAGTCTCGACGGGGACTACGACAGGGGCGACGGACTTTCGTGCCTGTTGTTCAATATTGCGGTTAAGGTGTCATGCGGAGAGCCGGACTTAACAGTCGAGGCACGGTTTTCACGAGATCCGGACAATTTGTTTGCTTCGCGGAACGACATGGATATTATAGGGAGAAAATTTTAAACGGTGGCAGATTTGTTCACCCGCCTTAAATGTGAAGCAACAAGAGTCGGACTAATGGTGAATGCGTCGAAAACAAAGTACATGCTGGTGGGCGGAACTGAGCGCGGCAGGGCCCGCCTTGGAAGCAGTGTCACGATAGACGGGGATACCTTAGAGGTGGTGGACGAGTTTGTCTACCTTGGATCCTTGCTGACGGCTGACAACAATGTTAGTCGGGAAATACGAAGGTGCATCATCAGTGGAAGTCGTGCCTCCGGAAGATACAGCGGTCAAGAAAGATTCACCCCCGCACCAAATGCACGATGTACAAAACGCTCATTAGACCGGTAGTTTCTCTATGAGCATGAGGCGTGGACTATGTTCGAGGAGGACTTGCAAGCTCTTGGGGTTTTCGACCGCCGAGTGCTTAGGACGATCTTCGGCGGCGTACTGGAGAATGGCGTGTGGCGGCGAAGGATGAACCACGAGCTCGCTCAATTCCTACGGCGAACCCAATATCGTGAAGGTAGCTAAAGCTGGAAGGAATACGCTGGGCAGGGCATGTTGCAAGAATGCCGGACAACAACCCTGTAAAGATGGTGTTCGCTACGAATCCGGTCGGAACAAGAAGGCGTGGGGCGCAGCTAGCTAGGTGGATTGACCAGGTGCTACAAGATCTGGCGAGTGTGGGCCGCAGCCGAGGATGGAGGGAGGCAGCTGCGAATCGAGTTGTATGGCGTGAAATTGTTGACGCGGTTTTATTGTAATAACAATGTTATACCAACAAATGAATGAATGATGACCAAACAATTATTGAAAATGATATAAAACACAAGAAATAACTATTTGCTGGTCACCGAAAAACATTAAAAGCTTGGATAATGTCCACGTGATCACTCATTCTGCAGGGATTATGATCTAGAAAGCGGTGTCGCTTCATTGCTGTTGGTTGTCAAATCAAAATGATATTGATAGCTTGAGAGTGATATTGATAGTTTCAGACCATCAGTCATCTGTTGATATGACTGATATTGTGCAACTCTGACAAGAATACGTTCGGCATCCTAATAATTATCGCTTTAAATCCACTAGAAACTCTTTGCAACTCCGCTAGAATACCAATAACTCACGCAAAGAATTCATCATGAACCACTACAATAATCACTCTAGAATTGATAGAAATTCATCAAATCATGCTAGGAACCCCACACAGTTAGTTATCAGGATCTCGAAAAGGACACGCGATTAAAATCTTATCCTGCTTTATTAAAAAAAGGCGGAAGTACCGGTCGACTGATGCTCTAAAATACTAGTACACATTAGCATTAGCATTAATCAATTCGCACAAATTCGTAGGTGGTACAGTCCTAAACCGTTGTATGAGGGTTGCCTCCTTCCCGTCCGTTACCAAAGTCAAAGATTTGGGACTAATCCTTAACTCTTAGACAAGATTGACGCATCCTCCAATAGTTGAGAGCTGTCCTGGCCACGTCCTTGCGAATGCTGAGGAATGGGAAGGAATGATTAATTGAACACCTACTTAAGAAAGATGCAGAGAACTTACTAATGGGATGGGAAAGGCCAAAGGATTCGTTTGGCAGACGTTCTGGCACCTATGAATAATATTTTGGCATTGGTTCATATTGGAACAAACTCACCGGATTCTGCATTTGAAACCTCTCTGCACTCGACTGTCCAAATATTTTTTTTTTACACTCAGGGTGGTGTAAACGATTCTTATGGCTTTGGTCACCGTAGCAAAACACTGTACACGTGAATGGAAAATTGAATGCGGAAAAATCGCTCTAAAATACTAGTACACATGAGTGTAAAATTTCAAGGATATGTGACATGGAAACCCTCACCCTGATGTAGAATTGAGATTTTTTTAACGTTACGTTAGCGTTACAATTATCTGAACATTTATATTTAAATGCCTTTTGATTCATTTTAGCTGTATTTTTGTTAAATACATTTATAACTGACTTTATTGTTGTAAAAACTTTCATTCAATCTAATTCTTCAATTTTGGAAAAATTGAAGAACTTTTGTTTTTTCCACTGGTCGGGTAGCGGGATTTAGATTCTACTCCATTACCCTGAATGCAGTAATCCCGAATTCCATAACCCAGAATCACATTAGACTGGGTACTCGAGCTAACAGCATTCGGGGTTAGGGAATTCGGGGTAATGGTATATTCAGAGAAAGGGTATCCAGGGTAATGAGGTAGAATTATTTTTGCTACAATTAACTAATAGGGAATAACATAATCTGTTACAAATTAGTAACACATCATACTTAAAAAAAAATCGAATCATTACTTCATTTTACTTATTACACATTTTGTTAAAAACTTGTTTAATTTAAAGGAAATTTCGCTATGTAAACTACTAGGCAAAAATAACATTTTATAGGGTGTCCCAGAAAGTATGGGCACGACTTTCGCAATGAAAATCATAGTACTTTTCCAAACAATCAAATATTTTTATATTTTTGTATTTTCCTACAGGCTATTTCAACCAGCATCTGTGATAAATTTGTTTGATTTAATAATCGTTTACATTGCAAATTTTGATTTTAGAAAATACAATTCTTGTCTGATCAGCACAGACCCTACATTTTTGTTTTGTTGTAAAATAACTAATTAACTATGTTTTTTTCAAAATCTTTTGCCGTGGTGAGTTCAAGTACATTGTAATAAGGATGTTTTACATAAATTTTTGTTCGATATTTTATCTGGCTTTGTTAGAGAACACTTGAAAAAATGGTTAAATTCGAGAAATCCCGATTTTTTTCTTTCCACATAAGACAAAATCACGAAGTTATAACTCTTCAGGTATTTTAAATAGTAATAAAAATAATATATTCCAGATATACGAAAGTTAAATCCCTATTCTCTTGGATTGGCAGCATTAATTTTTGATTTATTCATGTTTCTATGCAAATACAGTACTGACCCGATTTTGTCAGCCCCCGATTTTGTCCACCCCCGATTTTGTCAGCTTTTTGACCCGATTTTATCAGCCTATTTTAAATTTGTCAAAAAATTGTTTTCGTCATGCTTTACCAAGTTTACATTAAAATTGATGATGACGATTGATGTCATTCACGCATGAGTGTAGCCAGAGGGGGCAATGGCAATGCCTTTTGTTAAGTGTTAAAAATCGATATTACCAATGTAAGGGAGGGGGGCCCCTGATAAAAAAAACTGGCTACGCCCATGTCCATCGCCCTCTTAAAAGTCCATGTAACCATGCAACACGTCAAAATTTGAAAAACAGGAACAAAATAATATTACCCGATTTTGTACGGTTCCCCATTTTGTCACCCCTCGATGGGTTGACAAAATCGGGTCCTTACTGTATAAGGATTTGTTTTATGGCCATTTTCAAATCGACCACGGCTGGAACAGGATTTTTAGTTCCAATACAAATTTTACATGCTTAAGTTTAAATTTAAATTGGAATAAGTGATAGTCTGATCAATTATCATATCGTAGCTACTAAATATATTTTTTTCAGATTTTTATTATATGCACATTCTGACATAGAACAAATTTTGTAAAACAAAGTCGCTCAAAAATAACGCAATTTGTGTAATAAGATAAGAGATGCTTCAAAGAAATTTTACGTAATCAACACATTAATAATTAAATTACACATTAAAAAATCGCAATCTACTCTTGTTGGGTACAGTAATCAAATGTGTAAAATCAGATTTTAATCTTCACAAGTCTTGAAATGGCAGTATGGTGAAATCGTGCCCATGCTTTCTGGGACACCCTATATTAGGAAAAATCGTGGTAACTTAGTATCAAAATCTTTTATGGCTAAGTTGTAATTCAAGTTGACAAGTTGACTCGGAAAATGCCAGCACCACAATTTAGTCAGCCAATTTCCAAACAGTATCACGACTAAATATAACGTTGTTAGCTCACTTTCAGTAAAACATTAGATGCGACTCAGCAAACAAACTTGTTTTTGTATAAGATCTCGTCAAAAATGACAAATGATGTGTCCACGGCGTTTGCCAATCTCGGTGAAATTCTTTGGAAATTGTCGACATCTAGTGGAAAAACTTAGAATGAGCTATGAACATAACTTTTGCACAAAAATTTCTTAATATTAGCAGGCATTAATTTGAATCTCCATAATCACGTGGTTCACCAGATTTTAAGAAATATCATCTTGCCAACTTCTAACATGCAATGCATACCATTGACAATCAGTGGCTGTGACACGGCACAACACGGATTGTGGAAACTTCTTAAAGCCGTAACCAACATCCCTATTATATAGAATGAGACTGATGGTTAGACTTGGAAAAGTTGTACTCCAGTTCAACTTATGTGACAGAAGCTACGACTGAATGGAAGTGTAACTATCAAGAAGTATATGTCGCCCACGTGGCGTTTATGCTGAGAAGTGCACAAACACCGATGAAAAACTTTGTGGAGCTATAGCCTCAAGTTGATTCGTAATTGAAACTTGCAGTTTATTTTTCCATGTGCTGAGAGGCATGAATTTAAGGTGCTAATATAAGCAGAGCCTAAGTTCTTTGCTCACCATCTCATTGGCATTTTAAATACATGCGTTACTGTAAATACAGCATAGTAAAATCGTTGCTGGCGAAATGGCCATTGAAATATATTTTAGGAATTCTTGTTGAACCTGTAAGGATAGGTTTAAACATATGAAAGTATGCTTATACCGAGAATTTGCCCTATTACAAATGCAATAAACCAGCATATGCTTCTCTTGGCACCATCTACTACAGATGTACAGTTGGGAAGTCGACAAATGTATTCGGAAACAAGTTACCCCTATGTGTAGTAGGGTTTATTCACAAATGAACTTCCTTCAGCAATGTACCTTTCTCCGTCTCATCGTACGTGCGTGTCTTCACTGCCATTCATCCATATTTATGTTTTCCTCCCTAACCACGGGAGATGGCTTATTGAAACCATCCGCACTGCCGAAGCTCCACACTATATCATACAGATGGGAGTGATGCGCTTCCTATTTTCAAGCGTATACAATGATCATATTATAACGCTTCCGAAACTTCCCAGAAGTGTCTAACACGTCATGTTTGAATATAAAAATCAATTCCTGAAAATGGCCTCTCAATGTCCGAGAAAAGCTCGTGTGCGAACGCTCGAGTGGCCCTAAATGCAAATTTGAAACAAACATAAGGCTCATCAGAAGCATATTGAAAACTTTTCGTGCATTGAGCAAAACTTCTAGAGTCGACGAATTAAATAGTTTCTTCGTTCGAGGAAGAAGTTTGGATATGAATATGAGCATCATTTGGAAAGACTTACTTTAGATTACAGAGTGAGGAAAGATGAGCAGTGTAGCATTTGATTGTTTTATGACGAATAGAGAGCATTTTCAAATTGTGTTCACGTTCCCATATACCATTGAGTATTCATTCGTAAAAACCACAATAGAATTGAATTTATTTTTTACTTTGTAACGTTGGGACGTTTCTTTAGCTTAAACATATTGCTTAGGATTTGTTTATTGTAGGTTTTTCCTTTTTTGTTTTTGAATAATATCGATACCTTAGTTCAATTTGAAGTAACGAAAAAAAGTTTTGAGGATTTTCTTTTTTTAAGTAAAATATAGTTTAAACTTGATTTGTAAAATTTAAAAACTGCAATGCGGGTGATCAGTGCCAGATCGGATATCGACGAAAAACGGAGAAATCATGGTAAAATCATGACCAAGTGATCCAAAATGCACTCATGGGCCGAAATAGCCCAGTTCACATGTATTGGAAATTCATAATATTTACGGTACTTAACGGGTAGGAAATACTTAAATTACTCCATAGGTAGTATAATGTCGTTCATAGAACTATAGTCTCTTGCTTTTCTACTTTTTCCACATTTATTAACAGAAATTGGTAGTTTTTAGTGAATCCCGAATCAAACACAGATCTCAAAATAAGCATTTCAAATTGTGTTTCACGTTCCCATATACCATTGAGTATCATTCGTAAAAACCACAATAGAATTGAATTTTATTTTTACTTTGTAACGTTGGACGTTTCTTTAGCTTAAACATATTGCTTAGGATTTTGTTTATTGTTAGGTTTTTCCTTTTTTGTTTTTTGAATAATATCGATACCTTAGTTCAATTGAAGTAACGAAAAAAAGTTTTGAGGATTTTCTTTTTTTAAGTAAGAATATAGTTTAAACTTGATTTTGTAAAATTTAAAACTGCAATTGCGGGTGATCAGTGCCAGATCGGATATCGACGAAAAACGGAGAAATCATGGTAAAATCATGAACCAAGTGATCCAAAATGCACTCATGGGCCGAAATAGCCCAGTTCACATGTTATTGAAATTCATAATATTTACGGTACTTAACGGGTAGGAAATACTTAAATTACTCCATAAGGTAGTATAAATGTCGTTTCAATAGAACTATAGTCTCTTGCTTTTCTACTTTTCCACATTTATTACAGAAATTGGTAGTTTTTAGTGAATCCGAATCAAAACAGATCTCAAAATAAGCTTTTTACACTATAACTGCTCAAATATATTCATACACTGTACCATCTTGCTCTAATTAGTGATAATTTAAACACGTTGGCTCAGTCTCAGCCGTTTTTTGCAACGAACTAAATAAATCAATAGTCAGTAGATCCACAATGTCAGCCATCTTGAGCCAGCCATTTAAACATCGAAACAATTTAAAAATCAGAGCAGCTCCACAACACTTGTGTACTTTGAATTAGTCCTACCTAAGGTCAACATACGTACTCTTTTTAGAGTACATGTACTCAAGTGTACTCTTTTCCAGATATTAATGACGAATTGCCAAAACAATCTATAACCTGTTGAACTTCCCCGAATACCATTACCCCGAAAACCATCTCCCCGAAAACCAGTTCCCCGAAAACCATTACCCCGAATGCAACCGTTACCCCGAATGATACATTAGTGTAAGTGTTCCCTTAAATGTGGGTGTTCCTATAGTTGCGGTAGTGCCGTTTTCACTGATTATATTACATTAGCCACAAAACCGACACTGCCAATCGACGTCTTAGCATATTGATACACGGAATAGTTGAAAAGAGCGTTCAAATTGCTTTAAAACTGATGAAATATTACTAAAATGGCTAAACTGTTCTTGCTTGTACCAATAGTTGTGGGTAAAGTGTTTCCTATAGTGGAGGATCCCATAGAAACCATGGATACCGCAACTATATGACCACAAAATAAAAGTATACCGCAACTAAAGGAAGAGAGTATCAATAGTGGAGTATTATTTTTCACTGACGTGCCGTGGATTACTGCGATTGAAATCATTTTTCTCATTAAGTCAATGGTCGTTACTTCCCGTTACAACATTAACATGTACATTAATTGCGCTTCTTAAATTTAAATTTAAAGTTCATATCGACGCTAGCGCCAACGCAGTGGTCGAGTCCTGAACTAAATTGTATCTCATGTGGGAAGTGCTTATCCTCCTGAGCAACTTTGCCGAAGACAGCATCCTTCTATGTGCTCGCAATCTCGAGTTATCGCATAATTAGCTCCTACCGGAAGTTCATATCGACGCTAGCGCCACGCAGTGGTCGAGTTCTGAAACTAAATTGTATCTCATGTGGAAGTGCTTATCCTCCTGAGCAACTTTGCCGAAGACAGCATCGTTCTATGTGCTCGCAATCTCGAGTTATCGCATAATTAGCTCCTACCGGAAGTTCATATCGACGCTAGCGCCACGCAGCGGTCGAGTTCTGAACTAAATTGTATCTCATGTGGAAGTCCTTATCCTCCTGAGCAACTTTGCCGAAGAACCAAGCATCGTTCTATGTGCTCGCAATCTCGAGTTATCGCATAATTAGCTCCTTACCGGAAGTTCATATCGACGCTAGCGCCACGCAGTGGTCGAGTCCTGAACTAAATTGTATCTCATGTGGAAGTGCTTATCCTCCTGAGCAACTTTGCCGAAGACATCATCCTTCTATGTGCTCGCAATCTCGAGTTATCGCATAATTAGCCTCTACCGGAAGTTCCATATCGACGCTAGCGCCACGCAGCGGTCGAGTTCTGAACTGAATTGTATCTCATGTGGAAGTCCTTATCCTCCTGAGCAACTTTGCCGAAGACAGCATCGTTCAATGTGCTCGCAATCTCGAGTTATCGCATAATTAGCTCCTACCGGAAGTTCATATCGACGCTAGCGCTACCGCGGTGGTCGAGTTCTGAACTAAATTGTATCTCATGTGGAAGTCCTTATCCTCCTGAGCAACTTTGCCGAAGACAGCATCGTTCTATGTGCTCGCAATCTCGAGTTATCGCATAATTAGCTCCTACCGGAAGTTCATATCGACGCTAGGCGCCACGCAGTGGTCGAGTTCTGAACTAAATTGTATCTCATGTGGAAGTCCTTATCCTCCTGAGCAACTTTGCCGAAGACAGCATCGTTCTATGTGCTCGCAATCTCGAGTTATCGCATAATTAGCTCCTACCGGAAGTTCATATCGACGCTAGCGCCACGCAGTGGTCGAGTCCTGAACTAAATTGTATCTCATGTGGAAGTGCTTATCCTCCTGAGCAACTTTGCGAAGGACAGGCATCCTTCTATGTGCTCGCAATCTCGAGTTATCGCATAATTAGCCTCTACCGGAAAGTTCATATCGACGCTAGCGCCACGCAGCGGTCGAGTTCTGAAACTAAATTGTATCTCATGTGGAAGTCCTTATCCTCCTGAGCAACTTTGCCGAAGACAGGCATCGTTCTATGTGCTGGCAATCTCGAGTTATCGCATAATTAGCTCCTACCAGGAAGTTCATATCGACGCTAGCGCTACGCGGTGGTCGAGTTCTGAACTAAATTGTAATTCTCATGTGGAAGTCCTTATCCTCCCTGAGCAACTTTGCCGAAGACAGCAATCGTTCTATGTGCTCGCAAATCTCGAGTTATCGCATAATTAGCTCCTACCGGAAGTTCATATCGACGCTAGCGCCACGCAGTGGTCGAGTCCTGAACTAAATTGTATCTCATGTGGAAGTGCTTATCCTCCTGAGCAACTTTGCCGAAGACAGCATCCTTCTATGTGCTCGCAATCTCGAGTTATCGCATAATTAGCCTCTACCGGAAGTTCATATCGACGCTAGCGCCACGCAGCGGTCGAGTTCTGAACTAAATTGTATCTCATGTGGAAGTCCTTATCCTCCTGAGCAACTTTGCCGAAGACAGCATCGTTCTATGTGCTGGCAATCTCGAGTTATCGCATAATTAGCTCCTACCAGAAGTTCATATCGACGCTAGCGCTACGCGGTGGTCGAGTTCTGAACTAAATTGTATCTCATGTGGAAGTCCTTATCCTCCTGAGCAACTTTGCCGAAGACAGCATCGTTCTATGTGCTCGCAATCTCGAGTTATCGCATAATTAGCTCCTACCGGAAGTTCATATCGACGCTAGCGCCACGCAGTGGTCGAGTTCTGAACTAAATTGTATCTCATGTGGAAGTCCTTATCCTCCTGAGCAACTTTGCCGAAGACAGCATCGTTCTATGTGCTCGCAATCTCGAGTTATCGCATAATTAGCTCCTACCAGAAGTTCATATCGACGCTAGCGCTACGCGGTGGTCGAGTTCTGAACTAAATTGTATCTCATGTGGAAGTCCTTATCCTCCTGAGCAACTTTGCCGAAGACAGCATCGTTCTATGTGCTCGCAATCTCGAGTTATCGCATAATTAGCTCCTACCGGAAGTTCATATCGACGCTAGCGCCACGCAGTGGTCGAGTCCTGAACTAAATTGTATCTCATGTGGAAGTGCTTATCTCCTGAGCAACTTTGCCGAAGACAGCATCCTTCTATGTGCTCGCAATCTCGAGTTATCGCATAATTAGCCTCTACCGGAAGTTCATATCGACGCTAGCGCCACGCAGCGGTCGAGTTCTGAACTAAATTGTATCTCATGTGGAAGTCCTTATCCTCCTGAGCAACTTTGCCGAAGACAGCATCGTTCTATGTGCTCGCAATCTCGAGTTGTCGCATAATTAGCTCCTACCGGAAGTTCATATCGACGCTAGCGCTACGCGGTGGTCGAGTTCTGCACTAAATTGTATCTCATGTGGAAGTCCTTATCCTCCTGAGCAACTTTGCCGAAGACAGCATCGTTCTATGTGCTCGCAATCTCGAGTTATCGCATAATTAGCCTCTACCGGAAGTTCATATCGACGCTAGCGCTACGCAGCGGTCGAGTTCTGAACTAAATTGTATCTCATGTGGAAGTTCTTGGTCCCCGAAGCAAGTTTGCTGAAGACAGTACATTCCTATATGGCCTGCATCTTATACAATTTGGTGCAGTCATCACCAGATTTCTGGACTGAGTGTACTGAAATTTCACGTGGCCAACATGGTCCCCTTCGTAGCCGATTCCCGGTGACCACTGGATCCGGAACCGGTATTCCAGGTAGTGATCAGAATCTTGAGGAGTATATCTTTCGAATGCGGCATAAATTTCATTATTCGGTTGATATTTCGCTGATTTATAGTTACTTCCCGTTACATCATTAACATGTACATTAATTGTGCTTCTTGAATTTAGGCGGTTAAATGAACTTCAATTGTGCTTAGTACATCCACTATTGGTACATCTACCCTACCCCGAAAACCATTACCCCGAATGGCAAATTAACCCGAAAACCAGTTCCCCGAATGCGACACTTCCCCGAAAACTAGTGATGCCCATCAAGAAATTTTTCAAAGACGCTCGCGAATTTGAGCCTAAAATTCCATATTTACATAGAACGAGTACGACAAGCAAGGTTTTCCTGGTAGTGTTAAAATAATTGTCGGCGTAATAACTACTAACATTTCTATCAGTATTTTTTTATTCTCTCAATCATCGGCTGTTTTTTCGAGGTTGTATAATGCCAGTGTGAACGTTTTAACCAATGATTTTCCCTTATTTGAGTTATAGGCTGTTCTTTCGAGTTGTACTGTTGAGTTAAAGTTTGAGCGATAGCTGCCAAAAAAAATCGACTGACACAATTGTCTTGAGCGACATGCAAAGTTGACAGTGACTTCAGACGGGGCGACCCTGAAAATAAGCTCCTGCATTACTTGTCTGTATTACCGTCAAGCTACCATTCACTGTGCATTTAAGGAAAATCTGCAATTCAAAAAATTATATTATTTTCCCAAATCATTTAAAGCGAACTAGAATACCACTAGGAGGCATACAATTATACCCAAATTCAGGGGAAAATCTAAAATTAGCGAAGCATATCAAAAAACACTCAAAAATTATGTTTACAAATGTAATGTCAAGGTCGGCCTCGTACCGTGCTATGTCACCATTTACCGTGTACACTGGTGCACCATTTACCGTGCGTATAGTTTTCGTCATGATTTAATTTCGTATCTAGAAAAAACGTTGTTGGTGGAGCAACTATGTTGCTAGTAGTGTACGCACTCAGTTTTAAGGGTATTCAAACCTTATTTTACAATGAATGCATGGAAAGTTGAAAAATGGATAAATCATTATTTTTTCATTGACATCGTTATATGAGGTTTGACTGTATTGTCAAAACCATTTTCATATTCGCTCATAAATTAAATATGGGAGTAGTTCAATCACGACATAACAATAAATCCGATATTACCCAATAATTTCAAGCCTTTTACACTAATGCACGGTAAAAGGAACCATAAATATTGAAAAGGGTCCATTCACCGTGCATTAGTGTTTCGACTGAAACACAATAAAAAAAAGAATTTGCATAAAATCTCATAGTTCATACGATGAAATACATGTAACTAGAAGTATCTACAATTTATAAGGTTTTAATCACCGCATGACTTTAATATTATGAAAATTTATTGGCTTTTATCGGTGAATGCAATACTGTACTCAGAGTGAAAGGGAGTAACGAAAGTAATGAAATGACAAGATGGATAGAATCGCAAGCGAGCGACGAGAGAAATGAATAGAAGTTGAAAATTTGTTTTTAACAGAGGGCCATATGTGTGAACAACACAATCGAAACGACAAATCGTTGCCTAACGTCCTGGTCTTGAACGGCTAGATGTTGTAGTGTTGGTCACTACTAACACTAGACAGGCAAAAATTTGTCGCCTCGACCTGTTAACTATATTGTTCGGCGTATATAACAGTTCTATCGATCGTTGGCATATTTTCGGAGATTGATACGAAATGACGTTACTTATTGGATTTTTCGCGTCTAATCTCGCATACCCCTAATTTGCCCAAGTGATCCTATTCGAACTGACGTTAAATTTCTTTGCCAAATTGATTCTACATTTATAAGGTTTTAATCACCGCATGACTTTAATATTATGAAAATTTATTGGCTTTTATCGGTGAATGCAATACTGTACTCAGAGTGAAAGGGAGTAACGAAAGTAATGAAATGACAAGATGGATAGAATCGCAAGCGAGCGACGAGAGAAATGAATAGAAGTTGAAAATTTGTTTTTAACAGAGGGCCATATGTGTGAACAACACAATCGAAACGACAAATCGTTGCCTAACGTCCTGGTCTTGAACGGCTAGATGTTGTAGTGTTGGTCACTACTAACACTAGACAGGCAAAAATTTGTCGCCTCGACCTGTTAACTATATTGTTCGGCGTATATAACAGTTCTATCGATCGTTGGCATATTTTCGGAGATTGATACGAAATGACGTTACTTATTGGATTTTTCGCGTCTAATCTCGCATACCCCTAATTTGCCCAAGTGATCCTATTCGAACTGACGTTAAATTTCTTTGCCAAATTGATTCTACATTTATAAGGTTTTAATCACCGCATGACTTTAATATTATGAAAATTTATTGGCTTTTATCGGTGAATGCAATACTGTACTCAGAGTGAAAGGGAGTAACGAAAGTAATGAAATGACAAGATGGATAGAATCGCAAGCGAGCGACGAGAGAAATGAATAGAAGTTGAAAATTTGTTTTTAACAGAGGGCCATATGTGTGAACAACACAATCGAAACGACAAATCGTTGCCTAACGTCCTGGTCTTGAACGGCTAGATGTTGTAGTGTTGGTCACTACTAACACTAGACAGGCAAAAATTTGTCGCCTCGACCTGTTAACTATATTGTTCGGCGTATATAACAGTTCTATCGATCGTTGGCATATTTTCGGAGATTGATACGAAATGACGTTACTTATTGGATTTTTCGCGTCTAATCTCGCATACCCCTAATTTGCCCAAGTGATCCTATTCGAACTGACGTTAAATTTCTTTGCCAAATTGATTCTACATTTATAAGGTTTTAATCACCGCATGACTTTAATATTATGAAAATTTATTGGCTTTTATCGGTGAATGCAATACTGTACTCAGAGTGAAAGGGAGTAACGAAAGTAATGAAATGACAAGATGGATAGAATCGCAAGCGAGCGACGAGAGAAATGAATAGAAGTTGAAAATTTGTTTTTAACAGAGGGCCATATGTGTGAACAACACAATCGAAACGACAAATCGTTGCCTAACGTCCTGGTCTTGAACGGCTAGATGTTGTAGTGTTGGTCACTACTAACACTAGACAGGCAAAAATTTGTCGCCTCGACCTGTTAACTATATTGTTCGGCGTATATAACAGTTCTATCGATCGTTGGCATATTTTCGGAGATTGATACGAAATGACGTTACTTATTGGATTTTTCGCGTCTATCTCGCATACCCCTAGATTTTGCCCAAGTGATCCATTCGAAACTGACGTTAAATTTCTTTTGCCAAATTGATTCTAACATTATAAGGTTTTATCACCCGCAATGCTTTAATATATGAAAATTTATTGGCTTTTATCGGTGAATGCAAATACTGTACTCAGAGTGAAAGGGAGTAACGAAAGTAATGAAATGGACAAGAGGAATAGAACGCAAGCGGCGACGAGAGAAATGAATAGAAGTGAAAAATTCTGTTTTTTAACCAGAGGGCCATATGTTGTGAACAACACAATCGAAACGACAATCGTTGCCTAACGTCCTGGTCCTTGAACGGCTAGCATGTTGTAGTGTTGGTCACTACTAACACTGAGACAGGCCAAAAAATTTTGTCCGTGACGTTAGGTCACGATTTGTCGTTTAGAATGTGTTTGTTCACACTATGGCCCTCTGTTAAAAAACAATAATTTTCAACTTCTATTCATTTCTCTCGTCGCTCGCTTGCGATTCTATCCATCTTGTCAATTTCATTTACTTTCGTTACTCCCCTTTCACTCTGAGTAAAGTATTGCATTTCACCGATAAAAGGCCAATAAATTTTCCATAATATTAAAAGTCATGCGGTGATTAAAACCTTATATAAATGTAGATCAATTTGGCAAAGAAATTTAAACGTCAGTTTCGAATAGGATCACTGGCAATTAGGGGTATCGAGATTAGACGCGAAATCCAATAAGTAACGTCATTTCCGTATCATCTCCGAAAAATATGCCAAACGATCGATAGAACTGTTATATACGCCGAAACAATATAGTTAACAGGTCGAAGGCGACAAATTTTTGCCTGTCTAGTGTTAGTAGTGAACCAAACACTACAACATCTAAGCCTTCAAGACTCAAGGACGTTAGGCCACGATTTGTCGTTTCGATTGTGTTGTCACAACATATGGCCCTCTGTTAAAAACAAATTTTTCACTTCTATTCCTTTCTCGTCGTCGCTCGCTTGCGATTCTATCCATCTTTGTCATTTCATTACTTTCGTACTCCCTTTCACTCTGAGTACAGTATTGCATTCACCGATAAAAGCATAAATTTTCATAATATTAAAGTCATGCGGTGATTAAAAAACCTTATAATGTAGAATGCAATTTGGCAAAGAAATTTAACGTCAGTTCGAAATAGGATCACTTGGGCAAATTAGGGTATGCGGAGATAGACGCGAAAAAATCCAATAATAAGTCATTTCCGTATCAATCTCCGAAAATATGCAACGATCGATAAGAACTGTTATAACGCCGACAATATAGTTAACAGGTCCGAGGCGACAAATTTTGCCTGTCTGTGTAGTAGTGACCAACACTACAACATCTAGCCGTTCAGACAGGACGTTAGGCAACGATTGTCGTTTCCGATTGTGTTGTTCACACCTATGGCCCTCTGTTAAAAAACATTTTCAACTTCTATTCATTTCTTC
>NW_018735876.1:0-11992 GCF_002204515.2 Aedes aegypti
TCTAGAACATCCGCATGTGCTAGTAATGAATCCTATGTTACAAAAAAAATATTCAGTTTGCATCGTATTACACTCCTGGTGAAAAGTTTTGAAGGTTGATGTATCGCTTAATAGGGTTTATCATCATAGGATTGATGTCATATTCTAGGGTCTCTAGAACATACTAGGGAATACTTGTCAATGACCCTTTTGTTGCAAGAAATTATTCAGTATGCAAATGCATCGTATAATACACCTAGCGAAAATTCTCGAATTATGTCCTTTCCAAGGTTCCAGAAATAGGCTCCACAATATCTCAGAAGTACTTGTAAATCACCCTATGCCTCCCTCGTGAAAAAACTTGGAGATTGGTGTGTCGCATGATTAGGTTTGCAATTATCGGCTTGATTTCTTTTCCTAAGGGTCCCGGAATCGGGTCTTTGATATTCCGAAAGTACTTGCAGATGGGCTTATGCTACACACAACTACTAATTATACATTGTATTATACTTCCGATTACCAGATGGTATCCCTTGGGAGGACATGTTCTCCTTTTTGATCATATGTCCTCCCGTCCTCCCTTGGAGTGAAAATGTCCTCCATTCACATAACTTCTTTCTCTACTTATTCAAACATTTCTGTCTTGAACTCTGTTGAAGATTCAACCTGTTAGAATTAAGATTAACGAGAGTTCACCAGGTTTTTTTGAACACATGTCTAGTCAACAATCTATCTATCTTCTATTTCTAATATAAATAAAAATGGATTAGTGTTTGTATGTCACGAGTTGGCTTGAAAACAGGTCATTGGATTTGAATGGTTTTTTCTACGTTTTGTTTATCAAGAGTTCCGACGTGTTTGCGTGAATGGAACCTTCATTTTCTATGGGACATTTCATCATGAAAACGCCAACTTGATGGCAAGACAAAGTTTGCCGGACCACTAGTAATCAATATTTTTTTGAAATCACTGTTTGATAACAATATTTTTCCATTCGTTTTGAAGTACTTTAGGTATGATTATACTATTTTACTAAAAACCCTAGCATTATTAGATCGAAATATTATAGTCCCAAGAGTATTAATACCCCAAATTTCTGTGCAAAATTAATCTGCAATAAGAACGTGGCCAGAGCATCTCAAGGATAAAAAAAAACAAAATAAATGTCCTCCTTTTTCAAAGCCAGTGATACGAAATGTCCTCCTTTCCAAAATTTTCATCTGGTAAGCCTACTTCCGATGTAAAACCTCAAAGATTGATGTGTCACATAATATGATTTGTGCTGGTCCCTAATTGATGCCCCAGAAATCGGTTTTAGGGAATCTGGAACCGGCCAGAACGGTTCTGAATGAGTTGTCAAAGTTGAAATATACTAATAGTTTTTGATCCAATTACAAACACTGTAGTTTTGTTTGATCGTGCAAAAAAATTATGGAAATGCTTCAAATGACCTTCGGACATATTTCCATGGGACATCCGTGTAAATACGGAACGGACCGTTCCCCTTGGGTTCCCAGTACAGGTCATGAAACTTGAATGATGTTGTGGTGTTGTGTTAAAATTTTATTGAAATCACTTGATTTTTTTGGTGATTTGGATAAAAGATCACGAAAATTTTGTTGTGGAAAATATTTTCTGGGACGTAAAGGTTAAGATACGGTTCTCCTAAAACCTATTAGTCTCAGCCCATTGTATCTGGTTTGAGAATATTTTAACGATTTAAGGCGGCCTGTCCAACATTTTTGGCTCTTTTTAACATAATTGGTTGGTGCGTTCGCAAGAATAGACCGATATGAACAAAACCAGCCTCAAATGAAAGCTTGGTAGAATATTTGAATAATCCATGCTGCAAATTTGAAATTTATATATATCATCCTCTTTGCTATCGATGCAAATAAGTCCAAAAAATGATCCGGCCCGCGGGCCGGACTGATTTTTACCTTTGCTTGCATCGCTAGCGAAGAATTTGATATAAATATAAAATTTTCAACGCGGATTAGACAGATATACTAGCAAGCTTTCATTTGAGACTAATTTTGTTCGTATCGCTCTACCGACGCAACAAATGAACAATAGGCTAATTCGCTAGTACCATTTCCGATCGTATTTCATTTTAGATATTAGATTTAGATGGAATAACAAATTGCGTGTAAATAGTTTAGATTAATAATTGAAGTAATAGTTTAGGTAGCACAATTAAATTCACATTGTATAGCAATCTTCAAATGTATGATGAATCGACGTTTTCATCTCTATCTACTCTTTTTGACAACCTGTCATTGTCTCCTACTGTCGTGGCATTGCAACTGAAAACAAAAATCTACTAGAAAAACTATGGACTCCGTTTAATAAAAACGTATTGGTCTTTTCTGATTTTGAAACTATTAGAGCTTTTGATCCGAAGAAACCATGAAAGACTAATTGGTTTTAGGTGTACCCTATTTTAACCTTTACGTCCCAAGCCTATTCTCCACAACTAAATTTTCGTAATCTTTTGTCTAATTTTTGTTGTTGTGTATAGGGGAAATTGCAATTATAAATTGAGATAAGTATGAATGCATATGAAAAACTAAATAAAATTAATTGTTACAAAGGGAATTGTGATGAAATTATGATCTTAAAGACATAACTGTCCCATATAAAAAAAGTGGGAATTCAGAATTTATCGTTTGACCCCTCTACTATTAACATCACTTTCAAACCACGAAAACATATTGAAATCGCTATAACTTTTTTGTTTTCCAATATTCTAGCACCATTTTTTAACGAGTTCTTTAAAATCTCTTCTAGTTTTAGAATGGGTTCCGATAATGATAATTGGTCATCTGGATCCTGAGATATTCCGAAATTCCTTGGGGACCAACGCGTAGCCATGACCCACGTAAATAACTCTGGCAACAGAATATTTATCTCATTCAGATATACACTCTTCTGAACAATACATTGTTGAGAGTATGTCGTGAAAATTTGAAAATAAAATGTTCCAGCCGTCTTTGAGTGATGAGCATTGATGTGTGTGCTGGACAAATAAGAATTTTGAAAACTTCATAAAACATTATATCGTTATTTTCCGATAACTTCAAGAATACTCCATCAATTTGTATTTGTATGATTTTTCAGCGTAGCTCCACACTTTATTTTTGTTTATAAATTGACGTAAAATAAACCCACCTAAGACATTTTATATGGAACATTTCGGTTCCCCAAGGAACATCAGAACATCTTTAAAACTAGATCGCCAATGATAGACATTGATATAGGTTCTTAAAACAGAAGTGTTTTTTTGAGAAGTAGAGAAAAAAGTGGTGCAAAAATATCGAAAAACAAAAAAAGTTATCAAGTTTTGATTATTGCGTTAAAAAATGAAGCATAGCATATCATAGACTAATTTGCTTTGAACGGTTGCTACTCTGTGATTGATCGGAATTGGTAAGAATTGCGCTACGATCCAAATGAATAAGGGATGGGAGTTTCCGTTCACTCTCGAAGTGCAATTTTGGCAGATCTCATATTATTGCTCAATAACGGCGCCGGCCAAGTTCTTACAGTCAGTTGGGATGGGAGAGGAATGCTAGGGTGTAATGATTGTTGCTTCTAAAGACCGAAAATACCTCTGCACCGCCACAATCACCACGGGAAAGGGTGTTTATAAATGCGGAAGGAAGAACACAACTTTTACTTAAAACTATTTTTGCATTCTGTCTCGGGGTGAAATAATATTTTAAAGTAGAAGATTAAAAATAAAACGTTGAACTATTCAAAGGCTATTTTTAGTTGTAGCAGTACCATGAATTTGTAATTATAATTTGTTAATAAATAGCATTAGTAGCAAATGTAATGAACTTCACCATTGAACTACCCCTTGAAATCGATCGCTCAGATTGAGTGAATATTAGGATAGAACTCAATGAACTCACTGAGCTCACTTGCTCCACACCGCAGTCCATAAACTAAATGAGTTCCAACTAGCCTTCTGGCGCCAAACCTCAGCAGCCATACGAACTTTTTTGAAGCGACCATGTGACGATCCTCGGACATCGACCTGTCGAGATCGTATTGAAGAATCGTTGACCCGGCCTTTCCTATTCATAATCTTCGGGAGGGCAGCGATTTGGAGGATCTATCTTGGGGAAAGGGGATGCTTTCACCCGACGAGTTAGAACGTTGGTGTGCGTGAAAGCGAAGTCTTGACCTTCGCGAAATTAACTTCGTTAGTTTCGCGTAATATCCGGTGACGAAGACCTTCACATCTCGCGCCTTATCTGAGGACCCTCAGACTTAGCTCGTTCACTTCGTTCAGGTTCGCGGAAGAGGCGAGAACGGTCCAACTTTGGTTACCGCGCCGTGGTGTGTTCTTGAAGGTGAACTAAATAAGAGTGTGAAAGTGCTTCGAAGTTTACTAATTTAGATTTCTTTCGTTTCCCTTGACCAGTTAGTAGTTAGAAGAAAGTGCGTAGTGCGTTTCTTGCGGTTTTGTGCTAGTGTAGACTTGCGGATTAAGCGGTAAGATTTTTGTGCAGAATGGTTTAGCGTCAGTGTTCAATACCAGCCATCAACCTTTTTTTTAAATAGATTTGTGGCACGTTGCGAGCCCGTCGCACCACCCCCATTTTGATAGCGACCGTTTTCGACCCCGCTTTCCTGCTGCGAAGGAAGTCCCGGCGGTACACGTGGCCGGAGAGAGCAGCGTACGTTACTTCCGCGCCCTTGGCAGGGCGCCAAGCAACAAGGCCGGTTTCTACCGGCGAGGTTCTCAGCTCCGACGACGTTACGTCCGAGTGAGAAACAGCGAAGGAAAAAAGTTCCCCGACCGGATTCGATCCGGTGACCACCAGCGTGAAAGGCGAGGACCGTATCCACTAGACCACCGTCAGTGTGGATCGTTGGTGAGACGGCCGTACCCCGTCGTTGAAGACCACAAATCTGCGTGGGATGCGCCGTTGAGAACGGCAGGCAAGAGGATCAACTAGCGAGAACATCAAGAGTCGAGCACCGGAGAGGAGACCGCGTGTAGTACACGTGGTGCTAACAGTAAAGCCAGCTAACCGCAAATGCCCCCACGACAGTAGACAGCGTCCAAATCGTAAGTAGCATGCATGCTTTTTGATTCCCATGCGCATGGTGAGATTTGCCCCTAGCCTTAGCCAAATCAGCTAGTGTGGCCGCTGCAAATAGGCGTACCGTTTGGCCGCGCGTGAGCGCCGGTAGCAGGCTTTAAGTTTTGAATATGAGTCGCTCATCGAAATGAACACCGCACCGCACAAGAATACCGCACGATATTAGATTTATAGTTAGCTAGCGAAAGAGGGAATGAACTAGAATGAATAGTAGATAGATAGGCCTATAAGCAAATGAACTCGATGTCGATAAAGAAGAATTGTAAATACAAATGTTGAAATGAAAAGTTGAATTAGTTGAATAAATGGGAGTTTGGGTTACAGTACAGAACAACAATCTTTGAACAGCAATTCGCATGAGAGAAATCTGAGGCGGTAGATGTAGGAGTACATTTCACACTTCGGTCGTTTTTTTGTAGTCTCTTTTGGAGTATTTTCTGGGAAGGTTGGTCCTGAATCCAACCAAGGATTTTTCTCTCATCGAACGTGGCTTGTTCGAAGTGTTTACTGGTGAAGTCTGCCCGTGATGATACCCCTCGCGACAATTGTCTAGTTACCGGCAGAGTTCGCTTTTTCACACACAAATTTTCTGAATCGCACGACTTCACAGTCGTGAGGCATCTTGTTTCCCTAGGTCAGCCAACTCGTTTTCCGCCCAATAACTTTGGGAGAATCTTTAACCCTCCCCTGAAGGGTCGCAAAAGGTCGGGCAACCTCCAAAAACGGTTAGTGGTCTCCAATCGGAGTGGCGCATAAGCCACTTTAACTTACATCCGGGAAACTCGTAAGGCTGCCGGGTTACATAGTAATGACAAGAAAAAAAAACTATGCATCATAAAATTATATTTAATAAGTATAAAGGTTTATGCCGACACTTGTAATGACGAACCATCCATAGTTTGTTTATAATTACAAAATTAGTGAAATAGTAATGCAAATTTTATGAAAGAAACTGTACAGGGAATCTTTAAGAAAACGTAATGCTGTAGTACTTCGACATTCATAATATCGAACTATTCAAATGTTATTTTAAGTAATTGCAAAAAAGTAATGTAAATATTAGGATTTCTTAAAACACAATGAGGGTTTATGCCGACACTTGTAGTGATGAACCATCCATAGTTTATATTTAAAATACAAAAACGTAACGTTGCCTTCCTATATATGAGTAATCATAAGCATGAAACGAGCTCACCAGTGTGTTATCCATCCTCGACTGAACACGATCATCTTTTGGCACACGCACAACGTGAATCGGACACGCTTGACCTTGACAGGACCACACACTACTCCACAGCCCAGCAAATCGCGCGCAAACAGAGAAACAAAAAATGGAACCGCCCCACCGATGACACGAGGAAAAAATAAAGGCTCATAAGTTTGTGAGTACAATATAAAAATAAAAAAAGAACTTAAAACAGGTTAATGATTACAAAAAAAATAACAAATCGAATTCCAAACTTTGCCGAATACAATGCATATTCAAGATCGTTTGAGAAGAACATTCATTAAAAGATTCTAAAAATCCAAATCTTGAGATTGTTTCACTCTGAATGTAAATAAAAATTCTCTAAAAATCTAAAGAAAAAAAAACTCTCAGGATCAGACAGATTCGCTCAAAATTCACTTCGAATTCTCTCGAAAAGGATCCACCCAAAATTCAACTTGAATCCTGAGAAAAAATCGTCCAGAATTCTGAGTGGGATACTCTCAAAATCCTGGAAGGAATTATCCCAGATAGGGATTTTTTTCCGAATCCTAAGATGGATTCTTCCAGAGTCCTAAAAGGGATTCTCCTGGAATGTGGGGAAAGATTTTCCCAGAATACTGAAAGGGGCACTCTAACCAATGAAGTGAAATGTTTTTTAAACATTGGAATTCTTATTGCACCCCTCCTTGTGAAATATGGGCTTTTCCTTATCTTATATGCAAAAAACTCTACAGAACATCCTTCGAAGAAATAAGATGTAAAATTTCATCCAATTGATCTTAAGCTTACGATTATTTTTCCTTGAAATAAAAAAGTTTTTAAGAAGAAAAAAAATAGTGTGAAATAGACGACAGAAATATTCTCAACTAGAACACTGCTTACGTGTCATGTGTTACTCATATAAGGTAAGAATATAGTGAAAACAATTAACACAAAATGAGGATTAGAAGGTTATTCTGAATTATTAAATTCTTAAACAAAACACAGCTTCAGTAATTGAGTTAGTGTTCGGTTAGGAAATGATTTTTTTTCCAGTGTTCCTTTGAAGAAGTCTGGCGATGGGTATTTTGAATGACAAAGCAGATCACAGATCATCAGACGTTACAAATATATTACAATTGTAACTCTGTGTCATAATTCATGCTCCATATTATGCTATTAACAGTATGAAAATCACATTATACTACATTTACATGGTAGAATTACCGCTCCTAGAATTTTGGGTTATGCACCTACTTTGATTAATCCTCGTACTAACAAATTTCCGTCATTGGGGTGTTGGAAAGATGTTAAAAACCCATTTTGTATGCTTGTCTGTGACTTTGCATTGACAGCACGTAAGATGTTCGTGCATCGTGCTCATAAAGCCATTTATTTTAATATGGTGCCTTATGGCCGACACATAAAAAAACTATCCTTTCACGAATATTAAAATCCGATGTAAAGCAAAAGTCAGCGGCAAATCCCATCGGGATGCTCGCCGTCCACGCCAATGAATGCATGGATCCACCACCCATAAAGCAATATTTTCAGATGCTTTTATGGACATTATTAGGTTGATATGATAATCTTTTTATGAGACTTTCCTCTCGCTCACCTCACTCATGGATTTTCCCAGAAGCGCAAACCACAGCTTTCTTCGTCATTGTCGTTCATCTGAAAACAAACACGAGCCATGAAGGCAGCAGAGCGCTACCTCGCTTCTCCAGTGTCTGAGACTGA
This sequence comes from Aedes aegypti, assembly GCF_002204515.2. Taxonomy (NCBI): domain Eukaryota; kingdom Metazoa; phylum Arthropoda; class Insecta; order Diptera; family Culicidae; genus Aedes; species Aedes aegypti. The sequence continues at coordinate 8,029 of NW_018735876.1, forward strand.
GACTGTGAAATGTGAACACCATCACCATATCGCTGGGGTGCCCCAGCGCTGCCACCGTTACGTTGTGTCGTACACAGGAAGACAGCGAGCTTCCTTGTCTTACGTGCACTGCCTTTAAGCTGGAGGCATTTAGCTTTCAGAAAGTTCGAAATTCCAACCAGCTCCCTTTCGGCTCCATATTACACCACCCAACTGTCAAGCAGCGTGTGTCATTAGGGTGGACCATAATGATCAAACTACAAATATCTTAAGTTCCACCATCAAAATTGTTCATTTGGACACTCTAGATACTCTAGAGCAGCATACTGCCCTTATCTCTTGGCGAGGAAGCGAAAAAATACTAAGCAAATTAAATTAGGCTACCAGAACTAGTTTCGGCCAAAGATTTAACTTTGGTTCCTAAATTGACCAATCGCATTGATTCCTTATGAGAGTGGCCAAATTAGGAGTACTGTTGCTAAGCCTCAATTCTGTTGAGCACACCATGTCTAGTTTACTATCACTACTCTGCTCACTACTAATTTGCTGCCTCAATTTGTTGAAATTCGGTAATTTTCAAAATTTGATATATTAGTTCGATAAATATTGAGTTTATTAAAAAAAACAAAGCACAGTATCATCCGACATCAAAAGTCACGAACTAAATGATAAAAATTTATCGACTAGAGCGCACCCTTTGGTCAAAAATATGGTTGGGAAACAGTGGTGTAACTTAAGATTTTCGTATTTGGATCATATTGGGCCACCCTAGCGTGGCATGGACGGTAATGTTTCTACGTTTCATCGTCATAAAAAGACCGTAAAAATCCTCTTTTCCCAACATTACCTGCCTCCGAGCGGGCCACCCTCCAACTCCTCTAGCGTTGTAGTCGCTGAATGTCACCGCAAAGTCCTCGGAGTTTGGGAGTTAATCGGATCATCAGCCGGCGCCTTGTGGGAAACAATGGCGGAATTCACTTTTCGGCGAATGCCAAGTAGGTATGACAGGAATGGAAATCCCTTTGCTTTCACTTTGTGACGGTGGGCAACAAGACGGTAGCGTAAGGAATTGTGTAAATCGTATGTCATGCGGCACATTTTTTTTCTTCTTCGGTGTTGGATAGGTAAAATGGCGCGAAAGTCACCTCTGCTATCTGCACGCACATATGTCATCATTTTGCAAGTGATTTATGTCGGGGCTTGTGTCAGTCAAGCAGCACGAGCTTTCGCGCACGTATGATGGATGCAAAAATTGACGAATGATTTATTCGACGCGTCGCGATTGGCTGGAAAAGAGATGTTAGCAGTGTTTTTCAATTTAGATGTCATTTTTTTTGGACAGCTCGTACCGTTTTGATTCATATTACGGACAGCTTTTAATTCCGGACACTCTTCTTTGTATGGGAAACATTTCACACGAAATGTTTCAATTTTTGCCGTTCAAAAGTTCGCACTTTTGTAGCTCGTTTTAATAGCATTTTTCATCTGTATCTATGAAAATTAACACTGCTCAATAGCATTACACGTTTGTTTAGTGGTTTAACGATTTCAATTGATGTTGACTTCTCGATTTATGGTTTTCATGAGCTGTCCGGAATTTGAATCAAAGTGTCCGGAATTCAAGACAAAAGTAGGGAAGCGTCCGGAATAAGAATCATGGAAAGTCCCCACATTTGCATTTATTTAAAATTATTCACGTTGCGAAATCAAAATCTTCGCCACAATTCGAAAGCTAAGTGTTTTCAAGGCTCGATTATGCGGAGGAATCATACAAACTGATTTATTTTATATGATTTTAGATCAGTTGTACTCCACTGAGGCCTTAAGTGTCCGTAATATGAATCAAAACGGTATATGTAGAAGCCATTTTGATCGACTGAGATAATCTCGTAGAGACACATGATCCCGGCCAAATAGCTGTGCAATAGATTGGATATTCTATGTAATTTTTTTGTACTATACCGAGGAGAGAGCTTCAGAATCATATTCAAAATTTTATTTTTAATCCATTGTGGAGTCTTATTCACAGAATAATAACAAATATTCTATTTAGGGAAAGTGTACCAGTTATGGCTATAGTTGTTCCCTATTTTGCCATATGTGTATTCTCGAAAACCTTCACATCTTGAATATTTTTGAATGCCTAAACATCAAGATATATTTGATATCCTACTACTAAAAACACCAAAATTATACCGATTTTCTATCGGTCTAGTAAGTCCTAAATAAAAATTGTGCGCGCTTTCAAACTACATAGCAAGTTTTTGAGCTTTTTCACAATTAGTTAGTAATAATTTGTTTTCCTTTTTCAAGGCCGGAAGTGGATACTGAGGTTTTTTCAAGATTTTAGATAATTTCCAAAGGGCTTAGAGCCAGGGTCCAATTGAGAAATCTTATTTTCCAAATTTTTGTTTCTTAATTGTGCAAAACGTTTCTTGATTTCTTTCTGCAAATCCTTTCATATACTTTTCATAGCAGGATCGCGAGTGCGTTGAAATTGCTTTCTCCTCACGTTTCTAAGACGGATCAAGAGTTTAAGATCATCGTCTATAATCACGGATTCAAATTTTACTTCACATTTTGGAATTGAGTGATTCCAAGCAACAGCACCAAATTTGGTAAATTTTTTAATTCATTTTTTTCTATTGAGCTGAAACTTGCACGTTTTCCAGTTCCATCTAAATCGTCATTTTCCGATATCAAATCTTCAAGTTGAGTCACGACTAACTTTTCAAAAGGGTGTATGTGAAAATGGTTCAAAAATATTCAAAAAGCTGCACAGCAAAAACGGTTCGTTCGATTGTTAGACAACTATAAAAACAAAGTTAGACAACTAAATAAAGATTCAAAAAAAAAAAAAATACACACAGTAAAAAAAAATTTTTTTTTTGCATTAAAAAACATCATTTTTGTCACAAAAACTCAAATATCTCAAAACCCTATCGGAATACCAACGTAATTTTTTGAGGGAAAACGGTCCATTATATTAGCTATCTACCATAAAAATTTGGTGATGGCAAACCAATAAACAAAAAAGTTATGACATTTCAAACATGTCACAATTTTCACATTTAGTAGAAAAAAAATATTTTTTTTTTTCGGTGTAAATTATTACGGGAACCACAGTTTGTTGCTGATTTTTTTGTTGAGGGCCTTGCGTGAATTAAACAAGTCGTTTTCATGTATTCATTAGTATTATGTATATTATATGTATAAATATATGTATATGTATAAATATTATATGTATATGTATATATGTATAAATTAAAATGAATTAACAGATTACACGAAAATAATTTTTTTTTACCAGGATATTTTTTTTTGAGTATGATCGATGAGTTTCTAAATGTTATATATAAACTTTAAAAGTTTTGGATTTGGGTATGCGTTATGAGATCATGAAAACATTTTATCAATACTTATTTATTTATTGTTATTCAATTTTTTTACAATATCGAACACTTTTGCATCATTATCAGTACAGTTCGAGTATAGTTTGCTTTAATTTTATTTTCTGACAATGGAATGAAACAGTGAAATTTTTGGGTTCCTTGGATCGTTTTCGCGTTATTATATTGCTCGCTGAGCTCTGATGCCGTTAATTCGTACTCTTCAGTAGTAGTAAAACAAAATGACAATTTGTTAAATCTTCTTCTTTCTGCGATTCGCCCAATCAAAATAGTTCTTTTGCAGTTTTAATTGGATGCTCACGTTCTTTGGCTAAACTTGCTCTTGTGGCCATGCGCTTTTTGGTTCCTCCAATAGCATCACAGAGACCTTTGCCATGTGACGTAGCAAAGAAATGCCATTCTGCATCAATTCCGTACTTTGATTTAAATTGACATAGGCTCGTAAAATTCTTACGGTTTTTGTACTACGATGCTGCTCCATCAGACATGAAATATATCTTTCTGATTTCTTTATCCTTATCAACGCGTAAAAAGTTAATCATTTTGGCAATGAACGGAGCCGGATCCCGGTGCAG
>NW_018735877.1:0-14777 GCF_002204515.2 Aedes aegypti
ACAAATGTACATGGGACTATCTGATGGTACCTCATTTCATTCGGAATTTGGCCGCTAGGTGGCATTAATGGGCATGGAAGTTTTACTTTTTTTTCTATCTTTATTAACGAGATTTTTAGCCCTAGGCTAGTTCATCTCGGGTGGAAGTTTTACTTTTGTTTTGCAGATATTTCAAGATCCTGACCATTTAGAAGGATGGCGTCTTCGGCAAAGTTGTTTACTAATTTAAGGACTATCATTGTTCGAGTTAGTTGATTCAACATGTTGCCACTAGGCGGCGCTAGTGAGCATGGAACCAAAGACAAATTAAAGACACCCATGTCCCTTGCAGTTGCCCAAAATTTTATGGCTCATGAGGTAATCTAGAATGCCGTTCAAAGTGTACTGCGATCTGTCAAACTTGGGTACCTTTAGCACTACCGAGGGACCAAATGCAGTACTAGAAGTGGTACCCAAACTGAGCCCGAGTGGGACGGACCTGATGGAACTTTTGTTTGCAGATATCTCAGGAGCCTGACCACTTAGAAAATTAGTGTCTTCGGCAAAGTATGTTAGTAGCACAAGGGCTATCATTATTTGAGTCAAGAAATAGGATATTTTATCACCAGGTGGCGCTAGTGAGCACACACTCAATCTCAGTTTATCTGTTCGGTAATATTTTTTACGGTGTTGGCACTGTAAATTACAACAAAATACCGAACTTTCAGCTTTTTTATTCGGACTCACTGATGTTCAGCAAAATATTTATCACTTTACTGAATTCGGTAACCAGTTTAGCTGATCGTTCAGTGATATTCTAAAAATACCGTACGAACTCAGTGAGTTTAAAAAGTCAGTAAAATCAAAGTACTGACTTTCAGTGATAATTATTTTTTACCGACTTTTTTCGTTGAAGTGCAAAGAAAACAAAAAAGCGCGAGAGAGAATTTGACACAAAAACAATTATGGATAGATTCTGAATCAGAAGTTGGTATGTGCTAGATTGATGAGCTGCTTCCAAATGAAAAGCAGTTTTACTTCCTGAATGCTGATTCCTGTGGGCTCGGTGCAAGGTAAGGAATTGATTATCGGCAGTATATTGTTATCTATTAAGATAATAGACACCGAGTATTCATTGAGGTTTCAAAAACCTGTAAATTATGGAACTCAATCACAGCACCAATTTGTTAAGGTTAGGTAAGAAGCCGGGATGTTCCCGGCACAACCTATGACAAACAATTTGTTGCCGATTTTTAATTCCTTTTAGAAGTAACGAGTTTCTACATATAAAATCATGATGGAAATGGTTTGGATGTTCAGGGTGATGAATTGGGATTTTGACCAACAAAAATATGGAATGAAAAAGGGGACTCTGCTCAAAAGCTGAAAAAATCAGCAGATTATGGAAAAATTCAGTACATGTCTGCAGAAAGATTTACTGACTAAACCAGCATTTTTAATGACAGCTCGAGAATCTTGTCGATTTACGGAGTTTTCAGTTCTTATGGAAATTACCGAGAAAACTCTGCTGTTCAAAAACCCAGTAAAATTTTACCGACTTCGGTAATAAAATCTTAGTGTGCATGTTTTTTTTATGTTTTGCGGATAATTCAGGATCCTGACTTTTTAGACAGATGACATCTCTGACAAAGTTGTTCAGAAGCTCAGGGACTACCATTATTTTACAAAATCTCGAACTTTAAGGAATAAACAAAAAAAGAATTTGGGCAACTGAACATTTCTACCGAACAGTGATCTTAGTGATCAGACTCCGGAGATATTTGCGAAACAAACGTTTTATGCTCACTAGCGCCGCCTGTTGGCAAAGTTATAAATCAGCTAGCTTAAACAATGATAGCCCTTGAGTTACCGAACAATTTTGCCGAAGATGCCATCTTTCTAAGTGGTCAGGTTCCTGCGATCTGCAAAACAAAAGTTTCATGCTCACTAGCGCCGCCTAAGGGCAAAATTCCGAATTTCTTGGCTAAAATAATGATAGCTCTTGAGCTACTGAACAATTTTGCCGAAGACGTCATCTTTCTAAGTGGTCAGACTCCTGGGATATTCGCAAAACCAAGGGTGTTGTGCAAAGTACAACGCGCGACTACTCGGGTTACGAAAATTCGCGCGACGACCGAAAGGTTAAACCGTCAACCGTTTCAAATACAATACAGATTTTATGCAGTGTATGATCTTTTGATGAAGTATGCATATTCTCAAAGATTAAGGTAGTGTCCATTTCGCTCTGTGTATTCATTATGCCCCTAATCCTCCTTTTTTTAATAAACCAATTAACAATTCACAAACTTCTCAATAAACTTCACAAACTTCTGTGAGAATCTTTGATGCACTGATGATCTGCACCTGAGACATCTGCACTCGTGGGTAGAACTTCTGGAGGAAATCCTAGAAAAGTATTTGTGAGAACTTTTAGAGTAATGTTTTTGAAAATAATTGGAGATAGTTACGTTGGATTGGATGCTCAAAACATTTTCCGAAGCAAATTCTATAGAAATCCCGCTAAACATCTCTTATAAAATTCATGGAATCCCGAGAGAATTTGTAAGAAATCACTAGAGGAATTTCTGGATGAATATGTCGAGCATTTTCTAACAATAATCCCTCTCGCGATAAACCGCTTTCTAAATTATCTTATATTTTAGTACTAATTGAATAATTTTTCTTTCCAAAATCCGTTCCTGTTTCGCGATTTGAGTGTATTGTCAATATGACCCTAAGGCACGGAAAACGTTAAATTACCACCCTCAGCCTAAAACTACCATCGATTAGAAATTATCTGACTTTTGTTTTTAGTTCAAACAACTGGGCGAGTGTATTGCAGAATGATATTCCTTATTTTTATTTAAATTTGTTCTTGAAAAATCAGCATACTGATTTAGGCCGAGTTAAAAATTTCTAAAATCAAACGGAACCGTGACAAAGAACAGGTGTTCCACGAACCAAAAAGTCCAAAAACTTCTGCTCTAGAATTTTGCCTCAGAATTAACGTTTCTACCAGCAGCTTTATTTGTTTTGTTTTTTTTTTTAACCACAAATCGCAATAACTTTTTTGTTTCTCAATATTTTTGCACCATTTTTTACAAGTTCCCAAAAAATCTTCTATTTTCAGAACTTGCTACGATATTGGTATTCTGGTTTTGAAGACATTCCTATCTTCTTATGCAAATCCAAGGGGGTGGCAAGAGCCAATAATTACCAACCCAACATCAACTCAACATGGCGTCCAGTGTTCTTGTTTTGATTATTTTGGGATGGACAAAACAAAGTTTTTATGGGTAGGAGACATCAATGATACCTCGCTGATGCGTAAAACAATAAACAAAATGATGAACAAATGAAAAGCGTATTAAAATACGACGATTTAATGCGATATATTTAAGGCTCAAGAATCCATCATTCAATCATCAGCAATCATCGAAAATGAAAAACCAGTTTTTTCGTACAAATTGTAAGAAATCCTCATAAAAATCTATCATTGCAATCCAGATAGCAAGTGTAATGCAATGATAGATTTTCTTGAACATTGCTCAAATTTTAAGCAAAAAAACTGGTTTTGGAAATTTGAAAAACGATGATGGTTATTTTCCTCTTAATTGCCAGAATCTAGCACTAGCAGCGCATGAGCCGTATACTCGAAAATCAGGAGCAAGGTTAGGGCAAACCGACCAGAAAGTGGGTACCAAAACGCGAAGTACCAAAACGATGTGAGGAAGAGCCGAAATGTATGCAGGATGACAGTCGTGTCAGTCCCCTGTACAATTCGTTGAGTTGTCTCCAATAAATCTTAAAATTGGAACATCATGTTTTTTAAAATTTTCAATCCTAATATGGTTAGAGTGGTGCCATAACCGTGAATGCTCCCTTCTCAAAAACGATTGCACAATATCGCCTCATTTTCTACAACAGACTGCAATCAAGGTGTTGTTCCAAACATGAGGAACATCAGGAAAAATCTGTAGTCTGAAATATTTTCGTGAGTTATGGCTACGCGTTGATCCCCCAATGAATTTCGGAATATTTTTGGATCCAGATGACTAAGAATTTATTTCAACGCGAATCCTAAAAACAGAAGAGTTTTTTGAGAACTTGTGAAAAAAAAGGTGCGGATAATACGAAAAACTAATAAATCATCACGAGTTCAATATCTTGATTAAAAACGACCATTTTAATTACAAATGAGAGTTGAGTTAATAAAGAAATAGACTTTAGTGATCATCCATCGAAAAAGTCTTTTAAATTCCATTAGTATATTTGGAGGCTTGCATTAAAATCATGATTGAAATAGTAATAGTCACTAAAAACAGACCTGCTACTATAGCTGATTATTGGACGTTTTCCTGCAATAATCCCTCCCCACGATGAACCCTGGGGGATTCACAAAGGATACTGGAGCTATTTCGAAAGATTGACAAAGGAGCCTGGAAAGATTGCCGAATCATTCGGGAGGATCGCTGAAGGGTTTTTAAAGGCATCCCAAAGGATTCCCGAATTATTTCGGAGTGGATTCCCAAAGCGTACTCTAAACAGAGCTGGTAGCAACTAAGTGCCTTGAAATTAGGAAGTTTAGAAACCTCCTGCCTGAACAATGATTAAAAGGATACAAAACAGGAACCAAAAAAAGACCAAACTAGGAAACAAGAAAACAAAACGAAACTTAATAGGAACCAGGAGATAAGATTTTGATTCTTCAAATAATCAGAACAACCATTTTTATAAGATCTAAGATTGTTTTTAGCTCGTATTATTGCATGCTCATTTGCTGATTTTCTCTGGGCATTCAATCAGAAGTTGATTCAGCTATTTGCCCAGAGATTCAGATATTAATCCGAAGATTTCTTGAAGAGTTCATTTAGTGATTATTTACCATTTTTTATCCAATCCAAATCCATTTTTATAACCACATAAAACACCTTAGAGATCATCAGGAATTTCTCCGCGGATTCTCTCGGAATTCATCAGAATACCATCAGAAATTCCTTCAAAATTCTTTCAGATATTTTCCGCTGAAGTTTCAAATCCTCCAAGACGCCTGATAAAAAAAACAATCAATGGCTTCTCCAGAGATACCTCCAGGAAATTCTTAGGACTTTTAAATGTTTTTCGTTTTTTTTAAGATTTCAACTGGGAATTACTCTAAGGATATAGTCAGGAATTACTGCAGCGATTCTTCGTTGGGATAGTTTTCAATGAAGTCTTTAAAGATTTTTCAAGGCGTTCTTGCAGAAGGTCTTCAAAAAATGTCTCCAGGGGAATGTGTAGGACATGAGAAGGCGATAGACATGTTTGAAAAAAAAAACATGTAGTTTATAGGTAAAAAATCTGAATTAATGTCAGATGGAACTTAACAACACAATTGTGTGTAAGTGACCCTTGAGCAAGCATGGGAAAATTCACTCACTCACCCGAACGCTACCGATAAAATATCTGCAAAGTATCTGCTGCCACCGAAGGTTCAATGACTGCCGAACGCTACTAGGGTGAGCGCAATCCCGACGAATCGCAAACGATTGAGATAAACCGAAATTAAAAGATATACGGAGCGGAGAGAGCACCTATCCGGTCTTGAATGGGAGACACGAAAGAACGCGTTCGCCATTCAATCACTGAAAGCTTCCTGCGAAATGAGCCTATGCATGCTATAAAACGTTTGACTTTTACTGTGCGCCCTGTTTTCAAGTTGCCCGTGAGAGAGAGTGAGACAGCACCAACACACGGCGCACAGTAAAAGTCAAAAGAACAAAGGAATTCATGACACGTACAGAGGCTCATGTACAGATTTTGCGTTCACTGAATCATTTCGCCTTGTGGATTCCCAGTCAGTGAACGCTCTTCAGCTCTCAAACACGAATGCAACTCGTGCGGAATCGGAATGTAAAGAATCATTCGCTACAGCAATCGGATGCCTTCGGCACAAGGAGTCGGTAGTGAATCATTCTGTTGCCGTTTTTGTCTAACTTGTCGCTCGGCGAACAAGAAGAAAGCGCATTGGAAATTGAAACACTCCGCTTGGTTGGAGAAGCGGCAATCTCGCTCTTGACTGCTTGTGGAAGTGAGCGAGAGAAACGCGATATTCGAGTGAATGTTCCCATGCTTGCCCTTCTGAAAGAACTGCTGAACTGTTGAGAAAGTTTTAGAAGATTTCCTCGTTTATAGAAAACTAAATTCTGGAATCTCGGAATGATATTTTACAGGATTTCTCGAAAAACATCAGATTGAATCATTAACGAAATTTGTTTACGACTGCTCAGAGCAATTATAGGAAAAATGCCTAGATTGTTTACTGCTTTGAAACTTTAACTGAGCAATTCCTAGAGAATTGTTTGAAAGAACTGCAGGAGTGATCTTTTGGATGAAATGTTGGATAAATTCCTAGAAAAAATATAAAGAAGTTTTATTATGGATCTCCGGTCGAATTTGTTGAGGAATTCTGAAAGAGTTCTTATCAGATTTCCTCGAATAATCTCTAAATGAATTTCTGGGAGTAATCGTGAATGAATTCTAGAAGGAATTCACACAAAGAGGCGGAAGAATTCTTGAAGGGTTGGAAAAATCTCTAAACGAAATTCTTCCAAAACTCTGGTATAAACCATTGTGAATTGAAAGAAGTTCTGTGGAAAAGTTTGGAAGATGTCCTCGAGTAAGCACTGGAGAATGCGGTTGAAGGATTTATGGAAAAATATCTGGAGGGTATCCTAGGATAGTATTTTAAACTATAATTTAAAGATATTATTGGAGGTAGTAGTGTTGGAGTGCTCAAGGATTTCTTGGAAAAGAATCTGAGAAAAAATCTTGAAGAACCTGTTGAAAAGTTATAGTCTCTAAAAGTTTCGAGTGGCGAACTCGCCAAGAGCGAAAAGCCAATTAAATAGAAATAATTAATACATATTGATAAGCTAAAGGTTTCTCTGAAGCTTGTAGAATTTTGCATCGGGATTCACTGCATGCAGGATACGGGAAAAATAGATTTTAGAGACCATTTTGATTAAAATGTAGACTTTAAAAACATTTAATTAAAACGAGTCTTTTTAAAGACTTAAATAGAAACTAAGTCTCTAAAAAAAGACCTTCTTTAGACCTTTCGATAGAATCATATGCAGATTCTAAAAAATCTCATAAATCTTATAAATATTGCCGAAGTATGATTGAGAAATAATTTCTAAAAGATTTTTAAAGGGTTCTGAAAAGTTCCGTAAGGATTGGCAGAAGAAGTAATTGTCAGCATCATAAACACTTGGCAAACTCAATCAAATTGTGCAGCAAAACGGAAGCGGCAGTTTTAGTTGTGTTTTAGCCTAAAAGTCTATCCACCCCTTACCTTTCAACCTATGAGCGGACCGTGCATGCTTCTGGAACTCGGTAAACGCCACACAGTTAATCCCACATGCCTCGCAAATGTACTGCACATGGCCCTTTATAATCTCGTCTTCCTCAGCCAGCTGCTTGGCATCCTTCACCTGGTAAGTCGCTTTCGGCTTCGCTTCTTGTTCTTCCTTTTTGATCCGCTTCGTGTACTTCCGTTTCGGTTTGATACCGTCCACCAGCGCTGGAACATCATCCTCCGGTTGTTCCTCACTCAGATCGTTTTCTGAGTCCCGGTCCGGCTGGTAGTCATCATCCGAACCGTCGTCCTCTTCCTCATCCTCCCTTCCTGGTCCTCTTCCAAGTGTTCAATTTTAACGACCACCTCAGCGGGAGGAAGAACGTCCATGTCCTCATTCTCCGTCTCATCCTTTACGACTCCGGAAGGACCCAACGATATGCCACAGTGATTCTGTTCCACCTCCAGGTAGAACTGGTGGAACTCGTCCACACGGTTCCAGCACACCCGGCATAGCAGCCGCTCGGAGTCGGAAAAATCCGCCGGCTTGAACCAGAAGTGTTTCAGCAGAAGCTCCAAGATGGGTTGCGATTCCGGATCATCGCCGCTGGCAATGTGCAGACAATCGTCCGATCGTCGCAGACAGGTGAAACAGCAATCACTTGGCACTTGGAGTTCACTTTTCAATTCCATTTAACTATTAGGAACACAATTTTTCATTAAATTATGCAAGATTAAAATGAATAGTTTTTCAACAAAACAAGAATGATTAAATGTTGCACCGTTTGTTTTGTTTCACCGATCGAGTGTAGTGCAGCACTACAGGAGCTTCCTCGGTTTTGATCCACTCCTATGTGGCCCTTTGGGAACGTTTCCCTTTGATTCGCCAAAGGCAAAATGAGAAAGTTGGCAACACGGTTGTTTGTTGACACCTCGTATCGAAGTGACAGCCGAATTTGATTGTGAGTGAAAAAGTGGAAGGAAAAGTTTGTGCGGAGCAAAACACAAAGTTTATTCTTCGTAAAAATCGTGAAAAATAGTATAAATTATCGTGAAAATTGCGGGTTTTAAGTGCGACGATCGTCGTGTGTTGTGTGGTGTGAAAATCCGATGAAAAGTGGTGTTTTCTGCCTGGTTTTACAAGGGGGAAGGTGAGTGTTTATTTTCTTACCCTGAGTGATAGGGTAAGGCTCCCATTGTTGACCACGGTTTTTCATATAAGGTACCTGGATACATACTATAGGTTGTTTTCATTTGACAGCGGCAAAACAAACAACTCAGTGCAAAAAAAAATCTACCCAGCGTTAGCTTTCGAAGTCTCCGTGATGGGTTAAAGCAACTTAACGTTAGGTAAACTCGAAAGAACCCAAATTTGTCATTCCATTGAATTTCGACGCTGGGACGGTGCGTCTCACTCTGTTTTTGACAACATTGCTGTTGCGAGAGAGGCAAAACAACCCAACCGTAAAAACTAAATGCAGTTTACCCAAATTTGTGTAAAAAGAACTTATTTTTTGGGTAGTCTGATTTCTCCGGGTATAAACGGTCAAAGTGAGAAAAAAGATTGCTTCATCTCTATTACACACACTATTGACGTCAGGCCCATGGCACGGGACGACTTTTAGCGTAGTCAACATCTCCATGTGTTTACTCATTTTCGGGTAATTTGAATCGAGAGTGCAATCAGAATGCGAAATTTTTAAGCTTATAATCCATAATCGAGCAAGAGTCACAATCAAATCCTTGAAGGCTTGCTTGGAGGCTAGCAGGATGCCTTTTAATGTTTGCTCTGCTTCCAAAACCATCGAAAATGTTGAATGTGCTGCAACTTTTTGGCACATTTTAGCTGATTTAACATTATCAAAAATTGATAATCAAACCATAGCAAACAATTAAACAAACAATGGTCTTTATTTTCATAGTTCTTACAACTGACAGTGGGGCGATATTCACTTATCGCCCGGGACATCCTGGCTACGAAGAACACTGTGTATCGATATATGGTTGTCATGGGCCTGAATTTACGTTACTATTATACTAATACGTAATATTATTCTCTTTCTGAAATGCTTTTGAAAGTTGTGTGTTAAAAAAGAACACCTGTCTAGAGTTAAACAAAGCTCTGAGAGCACAGCAAGATTAGTCATATGTCATCTGGTGCGTAAACGAATCCATGTTGCTAACAGTTTTTCGATTGAATGTGTTGAATTTGCCATATGCAATCAAAAATCGACATTCCAGGTATGTTATTATGGAATATTTATGAATATAAATTACGAAAATACACTATTCAATGTTCATTTAAAATTGTAGGATGGCTGCATCGAACTGGACCACAGTTTTTCAACCTTGCTGGCTAGATGATCCTGACTTCAAAACGTGGATTTCGACTAGAGAATATGATTATACTAGAGAAAGAGATGATTTTGACTTTGTTTATAAAACAACATTTGCAATGACTATCAATAATTGAGGTCATTCAAACAATATTTTAGTGTGCGTGGCAACCTGTCCAGTCGCCATATGAAACCAAGCTTATCAATGATGTCATTTACAGATCGCTTTTCACTAACACACATTCATCGTCTCTTTTGCATGACATCTTTTTGAGTCACATTGAATTTGCTCAATAGAGCTTAGTGACATTTGAACACACGTAGACTAACATACGCTCGTCATACACAGTTTGTTTTTGTTTCCTCAAGAAACTTGCACACACTTTCCAGACTCATCAAAATACATATGGAAATATTACCCAATTTGAAAAATTTACACCCGGTTTCTGGGTGTTTTTTCTAGACTGAGTACATATTGTTTTCCTCTAAGGTTCACAACTACATCTACACTAGGGCAACCCATACCATTTGGCGTGATTAACCACTTATAGGCCTATTCACAAGACGTTTCAAATCAGCTGATTTGGAAGCTCTTTGACAGTCTTCTATGGAGGTGACAATCCCTTGTTAGCACCGGTCCTCCGCCGATGTAAACAAATGCATAGACGGACCTGTCACATGAAAAGGCCTATTGGAACCACGTTTGACGGTTCAATTGGAACCTTTGGTTTCAGAATTCACGCTTCTCTATATAAACAAATTCTCTGGATTCGACAAATCGATCACAATCCCGACTAGAGGCTTGTAACAAAAATATAATAAAATTTTATTCAGATATTGATATGCATATCATATTATGATATAATTTTGTTAGGCTCCGTTATCCATTGAACATAATAAAACAGAAATATAACATAATGTGTTTTATTTCCCTTTGAGATATTTTTTTTGTTCATTTTTAACAACTTTATAACAAAATAAATAGATAGTTATGCATTTCATAATATTACAATATCATCTTATATCGAACAGTATTATAATTTTGATACTTTGTATCAAACATTATTTATTTATTTATTTATTTATTTATTTATTTACAGTCTTCGATATTTTTAACATCGCACAGACTAAAACTTAATTACTTATTCTAGATTTGAACGCAGATTTACACAAATTAAAATCATACATGTGATACACATCATTAAAAACTTGGCAGCAAACATCGAGTGGGTTGTGTTGTCCATACTGTGTGCGATGTGCCGATCGTCGAAAGAAGTCAGTACGCCGTATCGTTCTACCTGGAGCATTGAAACGAAGCTTTTCCAAAATATCCGGACAGTCAACGTTGTTCTCCAGTAGGTCGAACACGAAAAGCCTCTGAAGATATGTTCTCCTAGTTGCCAACGTCGGAAGACTGATGAGTGCGCATCGGTTTTCATAAGCAGGGAGTCGAAATCTATTACGCCATGGTAGTCTACGAAGTGCAAACCTGACAAAGCATTTCTGAACACGTTCGATGCGGTCAATCTGCACAGCGTGATACGGGCTCCAGACCACAACGCCGTATTCCAAAAGGCTGCGAACCAACGAGATGTATAATGTTTTCAGGCAGTAAATATCATTGAAATCCCGAGTGTTCCTGATGATTACACCGAGTACTGCGTAGGCCTTAGCTATCACCGACGATATGTGCTCGTTGAAACGCAGTTTGTTGTCCAGGGTGATACCTAGATCTTTAATGGTTGAGACTCTTTTCAACGTACAGCTTTGCATCGAATACTCAAAAAGAATTGGAGCGCGGATTCGTGAAAAGGTAATGATGTTGCATTTTTGTATGTTAACCTCCATTTCCGTTTCTCTCGCACCAGATCAGAACTTTGTCAACATCTGCCTGTAGTGCACAGCAATCCACTGGAGAGGACACCACACGAAAAATTTTCATGTCGTCAGCGTACATGCTTTTCAGGGATTCTAATTCGCTGCAAAGATCATTCACGAAGAGTACGAAGAGAAGAGGACCGAGATGGCTTCCCTGAGGAACACCCGACGAAATGCAAACGGATCCGATTTAACTGTTCCAAGCTTTACGGAAGCAGAGCGTTTACTGAGATACGAAGAAAACCATTTGGTCAGCCAATCAGGAAATCCAATCCGCTTAAGTTTTTCGATCGCAAGTTGGTGTGGGACACGGTCGAAAGCCTTCGAGAAGTCGATGTATACTGCGTCGATTTGCTGTCGTTTCTATTAGATCGACCAGTAAAGACACATAACTCATGAGGTTTGTTGTAGTTGAGCGCTTTTTCATAATCCGTGCTGATCGACTGCAATGATGTTACGCACCGCCGGGTAAAGAAAATCTAATACCATACTCTCAAAAACTTTCGGCAGACAGTTCAGGATAGAAATTGCTCTGTTCGTAACATCATGAACATTTCCAGTTTTGTGAATTGGCGTGATCGACGCTTCCTTCCATCTCGATGGAAATGTGCTTTCTTCGAGCGAACGATTGAAGAGTAGTGTAGCCGGTACAGCCAACGAAGAAGAACACTGTTTGATGAAATACGGCAATAATCCATCCAATCCAGGCCCCTTACAACCGTCAACTTCTCTCAGTTTGATGCACACGTCGCGCTCAGTGAAGGCAGTTGCAGGCAAGTTGAGGTCGAAACTCTGCAATCTATTTAGGTACGATTCAACCAAAGGTGGTGAGTTATTGCTTAGCACACTTTGAAAGAACGACGCAAAAAGACTTGCAGACTCCAACGGCGTTGAAGATGTATCACCAAGATAGTTAACGGTGTGAGGAATTGCTTTCGTAGATGTACGGTTTCGAATTAAAGTCCAAAACTGCTTCGGGTCATCCTTTATATTTCTTTCTAGTCGGGAAATGTACGACCGAAAGCGTGATGCGTTTAAAGAATTGAATTGGCATTCTAAGTCGCGCACCACTGCTTTACTGTCATCATTCCTCAGTCGAAAGTATCTTCTACGAGCCTTACGTAGCCGGTTTCGAAGATTCCGCAACTCTCCGTTCCACCAAGGTCGTCTGCTTCCATGCTGTCGTGATTGTCTTTCAAAGGAACGTGTTGTCGAAAAATAGAATCCAATTCGCCATAGAAACTATCCACAGCTTCGTCCAAAGTACCAGAGTTCAAGATCTCTCGCCAATTGATTTTGTGAAATTGCAACATTCAATACATCAAAATCGCAATGGTTAAAGTCATAAACTACATTGGAGTTGTTCTCATTCTCGAGCGTAGTCCGTTGATCTTCAATGACCATCACAAACGGCTGATGATGACGGTCCACATTCATTAAGGGCAGAGGAGGCTCAATTATTTCACATATGGTCATGCAATTCACAAAAGCTAAATCGAGCAGTCTTCCGTTTTCATTTGTTAGATAGTTTACTTGTTGTAAACCAGACGCGATAACGTTCTCAACTAAAGAGATTTCCTGCTCGGGGATGCATTCGTTGGAATGAAGCATCCGACGTCGTTATCGAAACACCAGCGGAGAAGAGGCAAATTGTAGTCACCCAGAACTACAATCCTGTCATGAATGGAAGTTTTTCTGTGAAGTTCATTGATGCACGCTGCATGTTGTTCATATAATCCAAGCTCAGTATTGGGAGGGAGGTAAACCGCACACACCACAAGTGATACGCTTCCAACACTAGCTCGAATGACTACCTGTTCTAGACGATCAGCCCCGTTGATAGTGAAAACATTGCATCGAATATTCTTTTTGACACCAATCAGAACCCCACCACCACGGAGGCACTGGCTAGTGGACGCACTACGATCACAACGGTGTATCACATACTCGTCAGTTAGCTCGGCATCCAACACATTCTTATTTAGCCAAGTTTCTGTAAGCACCACTATATCGTAATCGCAAACAGACAAGGCTGCAAATAATTCGTTTGTTTTGGTTCTTGGTAACTTGGTTTGATATGTTTTTGATAGAATTAAAACACATTTTGTTATGTTTATGTTACTATTCATACACTTTTTGTTATAATTTTAGTTATTTTTACAACATCCTGCATCAAGTTTGTAACAACCTATGTTCGAAAAAAACTTATAACATAATAACATATGCTGATATAATTTTGTTATGTACCCTTAGTCGGGAAGCCCAAAAGGGAAATTTTTCATTGGGCAGCTCAGAGTTCTCACTCAGCAACATGGGCAAACAAGCTTTGAAAAGCCATATGAGATCCAAAACACATTTGATGCGAGCAGGAGCAGGCTCTAGTTCATTATTGAACTTTGTAAAATCATCTCCGACAACACTGTTCGTTCCAGCGACCGTGACAGAAACCGGGTTTGGTCGGAAGCCAAACCTTCCGTAGATAAAAGCGAACAAAAATGTTCAGTCGGGTGCAACTCAGCTAGTTCATAATCAAAAACGAAGTAACCGAAGCTGAAGTGCTATGGTGTATCCAAACAGTAATGAGCCACAAATCCCTGCGAGCCGCAGAAGAAAGATGTTTCGGTGCTGAAAAGGATTTTCGTGACAGTGAGGTAGCAAGCAAGTTGCAACTTAAAAAGGACAAGATTGCTTATGTCGAAATGTACGGTATTGCTCCGCATTTTAAAGCAGAACTGGTTGATCGTGTCAATCAATGCGATTTTTTTGTGGCTGGGTTCGATGAGTCCATGAACAAAGTTACAAAGAAGCAACAGATGGATATAAACTTCCGTTATTGGGATAAGGATACAAACTCTGTTACAACTCGGTATTTTACGTCACGGTTCTCACTCGTTCCCGAGCTACGATTTGTTGGAGGCATTTCAAGAGGGATGAAAATGCTGGATCTGAGTAAAATGCTGCAGGTGTCCATGGATGGCTCAAATGTAAATTGGGTATTTTTACGCGATTGAAACTAGAGTTAACAGGAGATGAAAAGTTGCTTGATTTGGGTAGCTGTGGACTGCATATTATGCATGGTGAGTTCAAGGATGGTTTCCAGGCGACGGAATGGCCGGTCGTTACGTTTCTTCGAGCTTTGTATAATCTGTTCAAAGAAGTTCCTGCCCGGCGCGCATTGTATGTGCAATATGCAGGAGTGACGTTTTTCCTCTGTGGTCATAGGTGGCTTGAGAATTCAAACGTGG